>NC_036855.1:67003671-67030202 GCF_002910315.2 Salvelinus sp. IW2-2015
AACACATTCCTGCTGTTTGGATTGAAACGGTGTGTTGAGTTGACTGGTTACCAAACACATTCCTGCTGTTTGGATTGAAACTGTGTGTTGAGTTGGCTGCAAACACATTCCTGCTCTCTGGTCAGAACATTCACATTGAGTTGATTAGGGGGGATTTGCTTGAATGTGGTTAAAAGGCAGTGAATTGGCTCATACTTTGAGAACTTGCTACCAAGCTCCTGTGTGTATAAGACACACACTGTGTTTTCAAACTGTGTTTTCTCTTAGATATTATTCTGAAGACACGTGTAACCACGTTAAATCAACCTAATCAGCCTGTTGGTAACAGTCATACACTCTGTGTTATTCTGGAAGGTATCAGGCATGTCATGTACACTGGAATTGTTTGAGTGTCAATTCTTTCGTGACTAATAAATTCTATTAGTTTAATTGAGTAAATGCATTCCTCGTTTTACAGAGTAATTATTTGATTGACTCTTGTCCTCTAATTTAGTAGGTCTATTGATAGTTGTTAATTCCCCTATATACATAGCACATGCTTGGGTACCGAGCTTGACATCCCTGAGCTGCTTGCCTCAATAAATTAATCCTAAAACGTTGGGTCGCCAGGATGAGCTATTTGTAACTAGCCTCTTTAATAATTGCATAACAGTGCAAGATAGATACATGTTCATTATAGTCATACTGAGAGGTGAAGTAATGATTTTCTTTCTTGCTAGATCCTCCAGAGACACACAGGGCCTGTTGCATTTATTCATGAAATCATGGAGTCAGATTGAGAAATGTAGTTTATTATTATTCAACATAATTTCAACATAATAATGGATGGATTATTTCCACCAAACTACAGTAGTCAAACCTGACCTAACCTAACCCAACCTGACCTAACCTGACCAAACCTGACCTAATCTAACCCAACCTGACCTAACCAACCAACCAAACCTGACCTAATCTAACCCAACCTGACCTAACCAACCAAACCTGACCTAACCAACCAAACCTGACCTAATCTAACCCAACCTGACCTAACCAACCAAACCAAACCTGACCTAATCTTGAACCCACTGAACCTAACCTGACCAAAACCTGACCTAATCTAACCCAACCTCCTGAACCTAACCTGACCCAAACCTGACCTAATCTAACCCAACCTGACCTAACCAACAAAACCTGACCTAATCTAACCAAACCTGACCTAATCTAACCCACACCTGACCCATCTAACCCAAACCTGACCTAATCTAAACCCAACCTGACCTAATCTACCCCAACCTGACCCAATCTAACCTAACCCGACTAATCAACCAACCCAAACCTGACCTAATCTAACCAACCCAACCCAACCTAATTACCCAACCAAACCTGACCTAATCTAACCAACCCAACCTGAACCTAATCTAACCCAACCAAGCAAACCTGACCTAATCTAACCAAACCTGAACCTAATCTACCCAACCCAACCTGACCTAATCTAACCCAACCAAACCAAACCTGACCTAATCTAAACAAAACCTGACCTAATCTAACCCAACCAACCTAATCTAACCCAACCAAACCTGACCGAACTAAAACCCAACCTCACCTAACCCAACCAAACCTGACCTAACCAAACCTGACCTAACCCAACCTGACCTAACCTAACCCAAACTGACCCAATCTAACCCAACCCAACCTGACCTTAATCTAACCCAACCCAACCTAATCTAGCCTAACCTAATCCAACCAAACGAACCTGCCTTAATCTAACCTAATCTAACCTAACCCCAACCCCGATCTAACCCAACCCAACCTGACCTAATCTAACCAAAACCCAACCTAATCTAAAACCAACCCAACCTAAATCTAGCCTAACCTAATCCAATCCAAACGAACCTGCCCTAATCTAACCCAACCTGACCTAACCCAACCAACCCCTATCTAACCTAACCCAACCCAATCTAACCCAACCCAATCTAACCTAACCCAACCTAACCCAACCTAACCAAACCAAACCAATCTAACCCAACCCAATCTAACCTGACCTAACCAAACCCAATCTAACCTAACCTAACCCAACCCAATCTAAACTAACCTAACCCAACCCAACCTGACCTAACCAAAACCAATCTAACCTAACCCAACCCAATCTAACCTGACCTAACCCAACCAAACCCAATCCAATCTAACCCCCACCCAACCCAACCTGACCTAACCTTAACCAAACCCAACCCAACCCAACCCAATCTAACCACCCAACCTAACCTGACCTAACCTAACCAAACCCAATCTAACCAAACCCAATCTAACCCAACCCAACCCAACCTTGAGCTAAATGTAATGGAGGTGAAAAGGCCTGTTCTCTCATTCACCAGCATGTGTGTGTGTGTGTGTGTGTGTGTGGTGTGTGTTGTGTGTGTGTGTGTGTGTGTGTGTTGTGTGTGTGTGTGTGTGTGTTGTGTGTGTGTTGTGTGTGTGTGGTGTGTGTGTGAAAAGGAACAGGGCCAAATAGAAGCAGCTGCGATCTGTGATGCAATGTTTACATGTGTAGATTGATTTGAAAGAGAAGATGGAAGATTCCAGGAATGGAATCTTCTCTGATATAGAGGGTTCTAGAACATCGACTTTTAGAATGTATCACATTAGCATTACAATGCTAAGGAAGGATGTGTCGATAGTGTACAATCATCTCTAAGAGTGAGTCCCAAATCACACCCTAATTCCTATATAGAGCCCCATGGGCCCCTGGTCTAAAGTAGTGCACTATAAAGGGACAGGTTGCCATTTGGAACACAGGCTAATGTTGTGTCAGTGGGAAGTACTGAGGCTGTTCTGGTAACGATGGCTGTAAGCCATTTAGTATTCATGTTCAATCAGGTGACTCCTACCAGTATGAGTTCAATTGAAGGGAAGGAAGTCTGGCATGGGGTTGTGTAATTGCGTTCGCGCTGTGGAGCCAATCAGAATTAGTCATTTGTACTGGCTAAATAGCTGCGTAATGAACAAGCTGAGAAAAAAAGTGCACTGTTAAAAATAAAAAAATAAACTACTAAATGGCAGAGACAAAGCTGATCCTGAGGTAGAGAACTCTATAGCTATCTCTCCTCTCCTACTAGTATATGTTCATAATGCTGCGATTATAATCAGCCATCTTGTTTGTTCTGGACTACCTTTACGCACCTGTGACAAACAACATGACCGCAGGACAGGTGCAACCCCCCCCCCCCCCCCCCCCATAGTCCAATTCAGCACCACAGAACAGCGTCAGCTGACACAACTCCTCGCTTACACACCGTACTTTCGTTGCTGTCTGTTCAGCACCACGGACAGCGTCAACTGACACGACAACAGAATTGCAACCCATACATATTGCTTCAGCACTGTGGACAAGGAGGTAAGTGACACAGCTGTCATTTCAGCACAACGGACAGCACCAAACTGCACGGCCCATGCATTCTACACCATTGACAGGAGGTAAGTGACACAGCTGTCATTTCAGCACCGTGGACACGCCAAACTGCACGGCCCATGCATTCTACACCATTGACAGGAGGTAAGTGACACAGCTGTCATTTCAGCACCGTGGACAGCGCCAAACTGCACGGCCCATGCATTCTACACCATTGACAGGAGGTAAGTGACACAGCTGTCATTTCAGCACCGTGGACAGCGCAAACTGCACGGCCCATGCATTCTACACCATTGACAGGAGGTAAGTGACACAGCTGTCATTTCAGCACCGCGTGGACAGCGCCAAATCACGGCCCATGCATTCTACACCATTGACAGGAGGTAAGTGACACAGCTGTCATTTCAGCACCGTGACGCGCCAAAACTGCACGGCCCATGCATTCTACACCATTGACAGGAGGTAAGTGACACAGCTGTCATTTCAGCACCGTGGACAGCGCCAAGCGCTATTTATGGCCGTCCATTCAGCGCTTCCTGTCTGCCTCCTTACAGCTGGCATTTCCCTAGACAGCTCCTAACCAGCGTTGGCGATTATGACAGGAGTGGGCACTCCTAACACTTTCTTTTCAAGGGGCAGTAGTCTAGGAAACATGGAGAAAAAAAAAACACTTGACTTGAAGCATGCATTTAAGACACTGATATTAAAAAAGTAGGAATATTTTCTGGGTGATTTAAATAACTTGCTTGTAACAGATGACATTCAAATTCTGACTATCTCTGAAACTCTACCTATATAACACCTTTGATAATACAGTGGTAGCAATACATGGTTATAACATCTACCGAAAAGACAGAAATGCCAGAGGTGGAGGTGTTCCTGTGTATATTTAGAACCACATTCCTGTAAAGATTAGAGAGGATCTCATGTTAAATACTGTTGAAGTAATATGGCTACAGGTTCTTTAAAAAAGTATGTATGTCTATATAGGTATGTGTATGTATATATGTGTATATGTATGCATGCGTGTATGGATATATATATTTACCCCAAAAAATATGGGGGATTGGAAATGATGCAGACAATTACATTGGAAGCAACATTCTTTCCGCAATATTAAGCTGATCCACCCCTAATTTTTTTTTATTTTTTTAAAACAAATATAAGTAATAAAAAATAAAAATAAAATATGGCTACAGGTTCATCTGCCTCACCTAAAGCCCATTCTGGTGGGAAGCTGCTATAGACCACCAAGTGCTAACAGTCAGTATCTGGATAACATGTGTGACATGCTTGATAATGTATGTGATATCAACAGAGAAGTATATTTTCTGGGTGATTTAAATATTGACTGGCTTTCAGGAAAAAAACTGTTTAATCCCTGTGGATTGATGAGGAATTGAGAAATTGTATGGCTGAGAGGGATGATACAAAAGGAATGGCAAATAAGTCTGGCTGCACAACCGATTGGCAAAACGTACTGCAAATTGAGAAATCATGTGACTAAACTGAATAAAAAGAAGAAGAAACTACACTATGGAACAAAGATAAATGACATAAAGAATGATAAAAGCTTTGGGCTGTTGGGCAAAAAGGCGAACTCAGTTCGATTCATTCATTGAATCAGATGGCTCATTCATTACAAAACCCTCTGATATTGCCAACTACTTTAATGATTTCGGCAAACTTAGGCCTGACAACAAACACTGACACTATTTTTTATTAGATTTCTTTATCTAACTAGGTAAGTCAGTTAAGAAATACATCTTATTTACAACGACGGCCTACCCAGGCCAAACCCTCCGCCCTATGGGACTACTGATCACGGGCCGGTTGCGATACAGCCCGGGATCGAACCCGGGTCTGCAGTGACGCCACTTGCTCTGCGATGCAGTGTCTCAGACCGCTGTGCCACTCAGGACCCCTAAAATAAACGTATTATTGACGCTACACATCTAAGTATATCTGATCAAATGATGAACTACAAGTGTTGTAATTTTGAATTATGTAAAGTGAGTGTGGAAGAGGTGAAATAAATGATTGTTCTCTATCAACAATGACAAGCCACCTGGGTCTGACAACTTGGATGGAAAATTACTGAGGATAATAGCTGACTATATTGCCACTCCTGTTCACCATATCTTTAAGCCTTCTAGAAAGTGTGTGCCCTCAGGCCTGGAGGGGAGCTAAAGTCATTCCGCTACCTAAGAATAGTAAAGTCCCCTTTACTGTCTCAAATAGCCGACCAATCAGCCTGTTACCAACCCTTAGTATACTTCTGGGAAGAAATTGGTTTGACCAGATACAATGCTATTTTACAGTAAACTAATGGACAACAGACTTTCAGCACACTTTTGCAGCAGCTAATGGGGATCCCTAATAAAACTCAAATAAGAAATATGACAATATATGTATTAAATCTTGATCACTTAACCTGGCCAGATAAGAAGTAATACATCATACTCCGTTCATTTGTAGTCCTACAGTTAACCTAAAAGGCTATACACCAAGCATGCAGTAGGGGGGGGGGGGGGGGGGGGGGCAGACTACTTCCAAGACATTACTCAAAACAAGCTGCCTAGGTCCTAGTGGCAGTCATCACTTACCCGAGGCCCCCTGCATCCAGCCGCAGATCTTATAGACGGTGGTGGTGGAGAACAGGAAGAAGAGAGTGAAGGAAGCGATGCAAGCCATCACCAACATCATCGACATCCCTACGAAGAACGACGCGGCCTTGAACGCGGTGGATGGGATCTGCGCGAACTCTGTGAAGGTCCCTGTGCAGTCGAGCTCTCTCTGGATTCCGTCGCCGGTGCAGAAGTGGAAAAGGCCGAAGTAGCCCGCCTGAGGGGTGTCCACGCCGTCTCCGATCCAATAGGGCTGGCTGAAGATCACCACGTTCAAGATGGCGAACAGGATGGTGAAAATGGCCCACAGGAGTCCGATGGCACGGGAGTTACGGACGTAGTTATGCTGGTATAGTTTAATGTCATCCGACGACATGGATGGGAGCATCGACGCGGCCGATCCGGGTATCATTGTAGCACAGTTTGTGTTGTATCCCAGTCCGGGTATTATGAAGTAGCCTAGATATGCTTATTAAATTAGGTAGTCAAGCAACGGGGAGGGGGGGGGGGACTGACTAATTAATTAGTTGAGAAATGCAGGAGTCAGTAGTTATTTCTGCTGTAAAAAGCACCCAACAGTAGGCCTAGCCTAGATTGAATGAATCACATCAAAGGCAACATCTGGACAGCATATTCAACTCATGACGTCGCATCCCGAGGCTGGTGCATAAACCGGAGTGTCAAAACGTTTATCTGCAAGCTCGCCCCTATGTTATAACTCTGAGAACTTGGCGACTCCTGAACTAGTGTACGTGAGAAATAATTCCCTCCCACCTCTCTCGTAGGCTACGAATGCCCGTCTGTCAGACACATCGCTCGTGGCACGTGTCACTTGCGTATGTCCCCGGAATACCTCCTTGAAAAAGACAGCAAATATCAGATTGTCATTCGGATATTACACATGACATTTCACCAATTATCAAATTTAAATCGATTTTTTTTTGGCTTACAGAACAGCAGCGACAATAGGCTATGCCTCCAATTTCCTAAGCAATGTAGACGACAGCGACAGAATCAACCCGGAGCAAACGAAACACAATGTCTATAATGCCCTCCCTCCCGTAAACCCAAATCACAATCCTGCGAGATAATTCACAGCATCTAGCCCGGGATAAATTACACACAGCCCTGTCCCGGTACTTTGTTACTGAGAATATTTTCACGAGCTACGGCAGCATCAGCAGCCTCTGTCAGTGATGCTGAAAGAAAGGAGAGGAGAAGAGGAAGAGAGGAGGAGTGAAAAGAGGAGAGACACGATTCAATAACCGCATCAGATGAAGCGGATGGTGATGTGCGCGCTGACGATGTTCAGTTCTCTCAACCTATAACAACATTGCATCTGTCTGCCCCATGAGGTGTTTAAATATAGCCTGTTACATTCCATCCAAGCAATATATTTCAAAGAGACGTGTAGCCCGACATCCGTGACTAGCTATCCAACCACTGCTGCATCAATCCCAACCTCGCGTTCTGGCTTTGGTACCGTTTGTAGGGTTAAGGACAGATCCGGACGACAAGACAAGCCCACACCCTCGCGATCACATGATCTGCGCTTGACAGTTTGCGCGTCGAAATGGAGGCTGTACAATAATCGCAAAACAATTTTTCAAATGCTCACGCGGCTCGGTCAGGGCGAAAATGGCCTCTCCGATTCAGTGGTCCGGTTAGTGCACGCCTCGCGCATCTCCCGCTCTCCCGGTCACTCGGTCTTCCTATGACTGAGTTAAAGATGGTAGACTACCTGTCGTGCAGGACTGAACGCCTCACAGGAGGATGTCAGATAAGATGAAGAAGGACATTCCAGTATGCTGGTGCACGAGGAAACGGGCACCTTCCCACATACCAGTTTACTAGAATGAAACAGACATCATTGTCCATTATTACTGGAGCTAATTGTTCACCTGATAGGTGAATAGGGTGCCATATTGTGTTAAGATGACTGCAACTTTATTAATCTTCAAAAATAAAGTACCTTCAAATGTAACAAACATACCTACATTTCATCATGTATGAATACAACAGAGACAATACTCTATCGTTTGTGCAGTAGCCCACACAAACCCATATTGGTTTTGCACATAGTGATGTGGTAACATACAGATTTGGGTCAGTGATTGTCACTGTAAAATCTTTCATCCACAAGGTTGGGGGGGGGGGGGGTGGGGGGGGGGGGGGGGGGGGGGGCATCCACCACACAGGAAGAGGATCATTTCAATCTGGATTAAACAGGGTTCTGACAAACTAGCCCCTGTTACATCATCATCATTATGACTCATCACCCAGGGTTTAGCTGGATCACTAATGTGTCCCAAATGGTACATTATTACCTACATAGTGCACTACTTTTGACCTGGGGCCGGTAGGGAACTGATCAAACGTAGTGCACTATATATAGAGAATAAGGTGCCATTTGGGACAAAAACCACGGAACGAGAGTAGCTAATATAGAACTGCTGCTCTGGTATTGTGTTTATACAGTATTTGGTGGATTTGGGTGTTTAATGCTGTCTTTTAAGGCACAGGGTTTCCGCTATCCGTGGTGCTGAATACAGAGCCATGTACAGTGTATTCGGCAGTGGTTTAAAGTACTTAAGTAAAAAATACTTTAAAGTACTACTTAAGTCGTTTTTTTTTGGGCTGTCTGTACTTTAACACCTCCCTGACCAAGGCCCTTCTCCCCCAATTGATCAGTTTGGCCAGCTCTAGGAAGAGTTTTGGTGGTTCCAAACTTCTTCCATTTAAGAATGATGGAGGCCACTGTGTTCTTGGGGACCTTCAATGCTGCAGAAACCTTTTGCTACCCTTCCCCAGATCTGTGCCTCGACACAATCCTGTCTCAGAGCACTACTGACAACTCCTTCGACCTCATGGCTTGGTTTTTGCTCTGTGGGACCTTATATAGACAGGTGTGTTCCTTGCCAAATCATATCCAATCAATTGAATTGACCCCACGTGGACTCCAATCAAGTTGTAGAAACATCTCAAGGTTGATCCTTTGAAACAGGATGCACCTGAGCTCAATTTCAAGTCTCATAGCAAAGGGTCTGAATACTTATGTAAATAAGGTATTTCTGTTTTTTTCTAAAAACCTGTTTTTGCTTTGTCATTATGCGGTATTGTCTGTAGATGTTTTTTATTTAATCGATTTTAGAATAAGACTGTAATGTAACAGAATGTGTAAAAAGGGAAGTGGTCTGAATACTTTCCGAATACACTGTAGGTGTGTGCTGTCCATGGTGCTAAATGAACACCCTCTGCCCAGGTGTTGCTGACACATGCCAGATCTTACAAGGCCTGGAAAATGTATTTAAAAAAAAACGTTTTAGCTAACCACATAACATGTTATGGCAATCTGGTGCCCGACTGCTCAGTCGATGACGTGGCACGCAAACATTGGTTGATGCATGCAACATCTGAGCAGGGGATGGTGACCATACTGATGTGTATGCTGTCCACGGTGCTGAACGGCAGCCATACTGGTTGTAGTTCTGTGAGTGTGAAGGAAGTCTGGTTGTAGTTCTGGGAGTGTGAAGGAAGTCTGGTTGTAGTTCTGTGAAAAGAGTGTGATGGGAAGTTTGGTTGTAGTCTGTGAAAAGAGTGTGATGGGAAGTTTGGTTGTAGTCTGTGAAAAGAGTGTGATGGGAAGTGTGGTTGTAGTTCTGTGAAAAGAGTGTGATGGGAAGTCTTATTGTAGTTCTGGGAGTGTGATGGGAAGTTTGGTTGTAGTCTGTGAAAAGAGTGTGATGGGAAGTCTGGTTGTAGTTCTGTGAGTGTGATGGGAAGTCTGGTTGTAGTTCTGTGAGTGTGATGGGAAGTCTGGTTGTAGTTCTGTGAGTGTGATGGGAAGTCTGGTTGTAGAACTGTGAAAGGAGTGTGATGGGAAGTTTGGTTGTAGTCTTTGAAAAGAGTGTGATGGGAAGTTTGGTTGTAGTTCTGTGAAAGAGTGTGATGGGAAGACTGGTTGTAGTTCTGTGAAAGAGTGTGATGGGAAGACTGGTTCTATGGAGACACAATTTCCAAATTGATACCTGAATCCTGTAGATCTGAGGGTGTAACGTAGAGCCTACCTAATACGGTAATATATAAGCTTCATTTTTAACAGCTGGGTAGAATGGAGGAAAACAACAGTTTATTAGGAACACCCATCTAGTACCGGGTTGGACCCCGCCTTTGTCTCCAGAACAGCCTGAATTCTTCAGGGCATGGATTCTACAAGGTGAGGCGTTCAAACGTTGCTCAATTGTTATCAAGGGACCTAACGTGTGCTAGGGAAACATTCCCCACGCCATGATATCACCACCACCAGCCTGTACCGTTGACACCAGGGAGGATGGGGCCATGGACTCATGCTGCTTACACCAAATCCTGATTCTAACATCAGGATTTGGAACCCGGGATTCTTTGGACCAGGCAATGTTTTTTCAATTCCTCAAATGTCCGGTGTTGGTGATCGCTGATAGGAGTGGAACCCGGTGTGGTCGTCTGCTGCAACAGCCAATCCCTGACGAGGACCGACGGTTGTGCTGCGCTGTTATTGGTCTGTTTGTGGCTCGCTTATTAGCTTGCACGATTCTTTCCATTATCCTTTGACCTCTCAATAACGAGCTGTTTAAGCCCTCAGGACTTTCTCTTGACTGGATGTTTTTAGTTTGTTGCACCATTCTTGGTAAAACCCTAGAAACTGTAGTGCGTGAAAAGCCCAGGAGGCCGGTCATTTATGAGATACTGGAACCGGCGCCCCTGGCACCGATGATCATACCAAGCTCGAAGTCAGTTACGTGACTCATTTTTCCCATTCTAACGTTCAATTGAAAAATACACTGTATTTACTAAAGTATGTGGACACCCCTTCAAATGAGTGGATTCGGCCTTACTGAAGAGCTCAGTGACTTTCAACGTGGCACCGTCATAGGATGCCACATTTTCTTCAAGTCAGTTAGTCAAATTTCTGCTCTGCTAGAGCTACCCCGGGTCAACTGTAAGTGCTGTTATTGTGAAGTGGAAACGTCTCGGAGCAACAACGGCTCAGCCGTGAAGTGGTAGACCACACAACCGCTGAGTGCTGAAGCGCGTAACACGTAAAAATCGTCTGTCCTCGGTTCCAACACTCATTACCGAGTTTCAAACTGCCTCTGGAAGCAACATCAGCACAATAACTGTTCGTTGGCAACTTCATGAAATGGGTTTCCATGGCTGAGCAGCCGCACACAAGCCTATGATCACCATATGCAATGCCAAGCGTCGGCTGGAGTGGTGTAAAGCTCGCCGCCATTGGACTCTGGAGCAGTGGAAATGCGTTGTCTGGAGTGATGAATAACGCTTCACCATCTGGCAGTCCAACGGATTCATCTGAGTTTGGTCAATGCCAGGAGAACACTACAGTGCCAACTGTAAAGTTTGGTGGAGGAGGAATAATGGTCTGGGGCTGTTTTTCATGGTTCAGGCTAGGCCCCTTAGTTCCAGTGAAGGGAAATCTTAACACTACAGCACACAATGACATTCTAGATGATTCTGTACTTCCAACTTTGTGGCAACAGTTTGGGTAATGCCCTTTCCTGTTTCAGCATGACAAGGCCCAGTGCAGAAATCGAGGTCCATATAGAAATGGTTTGTCGAGATCAGTGTGGAAGAACTTGACTGGCCTGCACAGAGCCCCGACCTCAACCCCATCGAAACACCTATGGGATGAATTGGAACACCGACTGCGAACCAGGCCTAATCGCCTAACATCAGTGCCCGACCTCATTAATGCTCTTGTGGCTGAATGGAAACAAGTCCCCGCAACAATGTTCCAACATCTAGTGGAAAGCCTTCCCAGAAGAGTGGAGGCTGTTATAGCAGCAAAGGGGGGAACAACTCCATATGAATTTCCATAATTTTTTGAGTGCGATGTTCGATGAGCAGGTGTCCACATACTTTTGATCATGTAGTGTAGCAAGAGATTAAAAAAATGACACTTATGCCAGCCGCTGGAATTAACTGATACTTTTCACATTGTTGCATTGGACCATTATTATGGCCAGTTCACAAAATATCTACAGTCCAAACGAGAGGGAGAACCACAATACCACAGTCTAGCCTTGGCCTACTCATGATAACTTGTTACAGTGTGATGTACTCTGTAGAGGCTAATGTGGAGTCCCCCTAATTTTCGAACCATACAGGCCCACTACTACCTAGTGAGTTCCATAAAGGCCCACTGCTGCTTAGTGAGATCCATAAAGGCCCACTGCTGCCTAGTGAGTTACATCTTCGTCCAAGGTGGCTTAGCAGTTCAGACGTCTTTTTCTGTTCCGTATTGTTCGTGTCCTGTATATATATATATTTACACCTTTCTTCGCATATCTTTTATCTATTTTATTATCCAAGAACTCAACTACAAAAGCTTTCCTGCAAAAGCTTTCCTGCAACCCGCTTCACCAATTACAAAAAGTATTATTTACCTCAATCTGAAAATCCATCGTGGAAGCYAGCCAGGGGCTAATTCAGAAGCTAGCCTGAAAGCTAACCAAWAGCTACTCCGATAGCTAGCCAGAAGCTAATCTGTAGCTGCCCCGAAATTAGCCGGTTTGCTGGCTAGCGTTGGTGTTTCAGCTGCCCACGTTTAGTGGTCATCAGCTATTCCTTTAGCTCGATAATCTACCGGCACTTTTGTGCAACGCGACTCGGACCGGAGCATTCCGGGACTCTTTTTCTCTCAGTTTCCCCGGATTCCAGCCGCAGGCTCTGGACACTTRCACCTTGATTTCGCAGCTAGCTAGCTGCAAACCGTGTGACTATTGGCTTACGTCGACCCCGGAGCAAACTCTAATCATTCTGGAGCTAGCCAGCTGAGGAGTTCCATCACCATCCGGACCCGTTTCTTTTGTTGCTGCTGCAGATACGGAACCCCACCGGGCCTTCACGACTGACTGCCGCGACTAACTGCCGACGTTATCTGCCCGAGGGATTTATCCAACTGGCACCTCCGTCCCGACGTTACCTGAACGCTCATCTGAGGCCCGCTAATCGTTAGCTGTCTTATCGGCTGCTATTTGAACAAGTATATTGGACAACTATTATTATTATTATTATTTATTTATTTTATTTTTTCCTTGGGTCACTATATCTATTTTGCCAATTTGGATTGATCCCCTCTACCACACGGAACCCCACTACACGGAACCCCACTAACCTACCGACGGAAACGCACGAGGTATCTACAAACAGACCTCCATCCTATGCTGCTACCGATAGCCATATACCCGGCCAGCTGTCTGGATCGCCACGACCCCAACCAACCTCTACTCACTGGACCCTTATTGATCACTCGATTAGCATGCCTCTCCTTAATGTAAATATGCCTTGTCCATTGCTGTTCTGGTTAGTGTTTATTGGCTTATTTCACTGTAGAGATTCTAGCCCTGCTCTCTATACCATATCCAACCTCTCAGTTCCACCACCCACATATGCGATGACATCACCTGTTTCAATGATGTTTCTAGAGACAATATCTCTCTCATCATCACTCAATACCTAGGTTTACCTCACTGTATTCACATCCTACCATACCTTTGTCTGTACATTATTCCTTTAAACTATTTTATCGCCCCAGAAACCTCCTTTTTACTCTCTGCTCTAGTAGCTCTAGGCGACCAATTCTCATAGCTTTTAGCCGTACCCTTATCCTACTCCTCCTCTGTTCCTCTGGTGATGTAGAGGTGAATCCAGGCCTGCAGTACCTGGCTCCACTCCTATTCCCAGGCGCTCTCTTTTTGATGACTTCTGTAACCGTAATAGCCTTGGCTTCATGCATGTTAACATTAGAAGCCTCCTCCCTAAGTTTGTTTTGTTCACTGCTTTAGCACACTCTGCCAACCCGGATGTTTTAGCCGTGTCTGAATCCTGGCTTAGAAAGACCACCAAAAATTCAGACATTTTTATCCCCAATTACAAGATTTTCAGCAAGATAGAACGGCCAAGGGGGCGGTGTTGCAATCTACTGCAAAGACTGCCTGCAGAGTTCTGTTATACTATCCAGGTCTGTTCCAAACAATTTGAACTTCTACTTTTAAAAATCCACCTCTCTAAAAACAAGTCTCTCACCGTTGCCGCTGCTATAGACCACCCTCTGCCCCAGCTGTGCTCTGGACACTATATGTGAACTGATTGCCCCCATCTATCGTCAGAGCTCGTGCTGCTAGGCGACCTAAATTTGAACATGCTCAACACCCCAGCCACCCTACAATCTAAGCTTGATGCCCTCAATCTCACACAAATTATCAATGAACCTACCAGGTACCACCCAATTCCGTAAACACGGGTACCTCTAATAGATATCATCCTAACAAACTTGCCCTCCAAATACACCTCTGCTGTTTTCAACCAAGATCTCAGCGATCACTGCCTCATTGCCTGCATCCGTAATGGGTCAGCGGTCAAACGACCTCCACTCATCACTGTCAAACGCTCCCTGAAACACTTCAGCGAGCAGGCCTTTCTAATCGACCTGGCCGGGGTATCCTGGAAGGATATTGATCTCATCCCGTCAGTAGAGGATGCCTGGTCATTTTTTTTAAATGCCTTCCTCACCATCTTGAATAAGCATGCCCATTAAGAAATTTAGAACCAGGAACAGATATAGCCTTGGTTCTTCCTGACCTGACTGCCCTTAACCAACAGAAAAACATCCTATGGCGTTCTGCATTAGCATCGAACAGCCCCCGTGATATGCAACTTTTCAGGGAAGCCAGAAACCAATATACACAGGCAGTTAGAACAGCCAAGGCTAGCTTTTCAAGCAGAAATTTGCTTCCTGCAACACAAATTCAAAAAAGTTCTGGGACACCGTAAAGTCCATGGAGAATAAGAACACCTCCTCCCAGCTTCCAACCGCTCTGAAGATAGGAAAACTGTCACCACCGACAAATCCACTATAATTGAAGATTTCAATAAGCATTTTTCTACGGCTGGCCATGCTTTCCACCTGGCTACCCCTACCCCGGACAACAGCACTGCCCTCCCCTCTGCTACTGCCCAAGCCTTCCCATTTCTCTTTCTCCCAAATACAGTCAGCTGATGTTCTAATGAGCTGCAAAATCTGGACCCTTACAAATCAGCCGGGCTAGATAATCTGGACCTTTCTTTCTAAAACTATCTGCTGAAATTGTTGCCACCCCTATTACTAGCCTCTTCAACCTCTCTTTCGTGTCGTCTGAGATCCCCAAAGATTGGAAGCAGCTGCGGTTATCCCCCTCTTCAAAGGGGGGGACACCCTTGACCCTAACTGCTACAGACCTATATCTATCCTACCCTGCCTTTCTAAGGTCTTCGAAGCCAAGTCAAAACAGATTACCGACCATTTCGAATCCCACCACACCTTCTCCGCAATGCAATCTGGTTTCAGAGCTGGTCATGGGTGCACCTCAGCCACGCTCAAAGTCATAAACGATATCGTAACCGCCATCGATAGGAAACAATACTGTGCAGCCGTATTCATTGACCTGGCCAAGGCCTTTGACTCTGTCAATCACCACATCCTCATTGGCAGACTCGACAGCCTTGGTTTCTCTAATGATTGCCTCGCCTGGTTCACCAACTACTTCTCTGATCGAGTTCAGTGTGTCAAATCGGAGGGTCTGTTGTCCGGGCTCTGGCAGTCTCTATGGGGGTGCCACAGGGTTCAATTCTTGGACCGACCTCTTTCTCTGTTTACATCAATGATGTCGCTCTTTGCTGCTGGTGATTCTCTGATCCACCTCTACGCAGACGACACTATTCTGTATACTTCTGGCCTTCTTTTGACACTGTGTTAACAACCCTCCAGGCGAGTTTCAATGCCATACAACTCTCCTTCCGTGGCCTCCAACTGCTCTTAAATACAGTAAAACAAAATGCATGCTCTTCAACCGATCGCTGCCTGCTCCTGCCGCCTGTCCACATCACTACTTTGGACGGCTCTGACTTAGAATATGTGGACACCTACAAATACCTAGGTGTCTGGTTAGACTGTAAACTCTCCTTCCAGACTCACATCAAACATCTCCAATCCAAAGTCAAATCTAGAATTGGCTTCCTATTCCGCAACAAAGCATCCTTTACTCATGCTGCCAAACATACCCTTGTAAACTGACCATCCTACCAATCCTCGACTTCGGTGATGTCATTTACAAAATAGCTTCCAAACCTACTCAATAAATTGGATGCAGTCTATCACAGTGCCATCCGTTTTGTCACCAAAGCCCCATATACTACCCACCACTGCGACCTGTACACTCTCGTTGGCTGGCCCTCGCTTCATACTCGTCGCAAAACCACTGGTTCCAGGTCATCTACAAGACCCTGCTAGTAAAGTCCCTTATCTCAGCTCGCTGGTCACCATAGCAGCACCTACCTGTAGCACGCGCTCCAGCAGGTATATCTCTCTAGTCACCCCCAAAACCAATTCTTCCTTTGGACGCCTCTCCTTCAGTTCTCTGCTGCCAATGACTGGAACGAACTACAAAAATCTCTGAAACTGGAAACACCTATCTCCCTCACTAGCTTTAAGCACCAGCTGTCAGAGCAGCTCATAGATTACTGCACCTGTACATAACCATCTACAATTTAGCCCAAACAACTACCTCTTACCTACTGTATTTATTTATTAATTTATTTTGCTCCTTTGCACCCCATATTTCTGTCTCTACTTTTGCACTTTCTTCCACTGCAACCCAACCATTCCATTGTTTTTTTAGTTTTTTATTTTACTTGCTGTGTTGTACTCACTTCGCCTCCATGGCCTTTATATTTTTATTTATTTATACATATATTTGTTTGCCTTCACCTCCCTTATCTCACTCACTTTGCTCACATTGTATATAGACTTATTTTTTCAGCTGTATTATTGACTATATGTTTGTTTTACTCCATGTGGTAACTATGTGTTTTGTTGTTGTTCAAACTGCTTTGCTTTATCTGGCCAGGTCGCAATTGTAAATGAGAACGTGTTCTCATTTGCCTACCGGTTAAATAAAGGTTAATAAAAAATAAAATAAAATAAATAAATAAAAGGCCCACTACTACTTAGTGATTTCAATAAAGGCCCACTGCTGCTAGTGAGTTCCATAAAGGCCTACTACTACCTAGTGAGTTCCATAAAGTCCCACTACTGGCCTAGTGAGTTCCATAAAGGCCCACTACTACTTTAGTGATTTCCATAAAGGCCCACTGCTGCCCAGTGAGTTCCATAAAGTCCACTGCTGCCTAGTGAGTTCCATAAAGTCCCACTACTGCCTAGTGAGTTCCATAAAGGCCACTACTACTTAGTGATTCCATAAAGGCCCACTGCTGCCTAGTGAGTTCCATAAAGGCCTAACTACTACCTAGTGAGTTCATAAAGTCCACTACTGCCTAGTGAGTTCCATAAAGTCCCACTACTGCCTAGTGAGTTCATAAAGTCCACTACTGCCTAGGTGAGTTCCATAAAGTCCACTACTGCCTAGTGAGTTCCATAAAGGCCCACTACTGCCTAGTGAGTTCCATAAAGGCCCACTACTGCTAGTGAGTTCCATAAAGGCCCACTGCTGCCTAGTGAGTTCCATAAAGTCCACTACTGCCTAGTGAGTTCCATAAAGGCCCACTACTGCCTAGTGAGTTCCATAAAGGCCACTGCTGCCTAGTGAGTTCCAATAAGCCCACTACTACCTAGTGAGTTCCATAAAGGCCCACTACTGCCTAGTGAGTTCCATAAAGTCCACTACTGCCTAGTGAGTTCCATAAAGTCCACTAATGGCTAGTGAGTTCCATAAAGTCCCACTACTGCCTAGTGAGTTCCATAAGGCCTATTACTAACTAGTGAGTTCCATAAGGCCACTGCTACCTAGTGAGTTCCATAAAGGCCCACTACTGCCTAGTGAGTTCCATAAGCACTGCTACTAGTCGAGTTCCATAAAGGCCCACTGCTGCCTAGTGAGTTCCATAAAGGCCCACTACTGCCTAGTGAGTTCCATAAATTCCCACTACTGCCTAGTGAGTTCCATAAATTCCAACTACTGCCTTGTGAGGCTATTTGTATTTGTATTTATTATAAGATCCCCATTAGTTCCTGCCAAGGCAGCAGCTACTCTTTCTGGGGTCGTGCAAAATTAAGGCAGTTATACAATTTTAAAAACATTACAATACATTCTCTGTTGATATCACATACATTATTTCACACCTGTGAGCCCTCAGGCCCCTACTCCACCACTACCACATATCTACTCAACAAAATCCAACTGTTCAGAGCTGCCCTTCATAACGTCATTAGACCCACATGGACTATGATGTAATCGATTTCCACGTCCTGACGTAGTACATCCGGGAGCAGCTTGTAATGTCATTTACTCAAGCTCCGGGATAGGACATTGCTTTTGTACCAGGAACGGTCACATTTCTTACCATGGAGCTGCCCAAAATCCCCGGCTGGTGAGAAGGACAAGGAAATCTGTCCACTCCCACGTTTCACAGGATTCGTAGAGGCAGGATTGAGCCCGTTGCTCCCGGCGCCAGATGGAGATGCCCCACTCCATCCAGAGCAGGGACGGAAGGTTATCGACTTCAAAATAGTAGGAGTAGGCACTGCTCAGCATATGTGGGAAGTCCTTCATGACTGTTGGAAAAACATTCCAGGTGAATCTGGTTGAGAGAATGCCAAGAGTGTGGAAAGCTGTCATCAAGGCAAAGGGTGGCTACTTTGAAGAATCTCAAATATAAAACATATTTTTTGGTTACTACATGATTCCATATGTGTCATTTCATGGTGTTTATGGCTTCACTATTATTCTACAATGTAGAAAATAGTAAAATAAAATAAAAACCTTGAATGAGTAGGTGTGTCCAAACTTTTGACTGGTACTGTATATTGTGAGATATTACATCTTTGGCTACCTGTGAGGCCTCTTTTCTGCCGTTATTGACTTGCCTCTCACGCCAGGTGAGATTTTGCTAATTAGGCATGTTGTGTTCGATGTCTTTTTGCTTAGGTCTTACATTAATGATGAAAGGGGAACTTCGAAATGGACTAACGGAGTAAGTAGGCCTATCTTAGTCATGATAATCTGTCATCGGTCTTAAAATTTCTGTGTCATTTTGTGTGTTTTTTGATGTAACTAGGACAGGCCTTAAGTAACTAGGACAGGCCTTAAGTAACTAGGACAGGCCTTAAGTAACTAGGACAGGCCTTAAGTAACTAGGACAGCCTTAAGTAACTAGGACAGGCCTTACGTCCTAGTTATGGGTTTCCGAGTTTGGGAAACCTTGTCCTTGTTGGAAGGCATGCTATACCAAACTGAACCAAATGGTGGCGACAATTCGCTAGCCTGCGCCAAAGGTACTGGCCCCATTTTGATTGAAGGTAATGACATCGGTTAAAATGTATGTAAAAAAAAAAAAAAAACATCTATAATTTACCATCCATGCCTCTCTATGTGGTAGGTAGTTTGAAAAACCATATTAGACCCCAAATTACCAATTAGTTATGTTGATGTCAGAGCATAAAGCAGAATCTGTTACCTAATTTATTTTAAGTTATCTTTTACCAGGGGAGCATCCACCTGGGGGATACAGGTGTGAAGGTGTTCACCCTCAACAACAGCAGTGATGTTTCTGCGAGTATGGAATTTTCACATTCACAGCGGCGTCTGTTTCCCGAACCATAAACCACTAACGTGTTCAGAGAAAGAGCCCAGAGCTGACAGTACTAAAGCTTAGTGGTTGAATGTTGTTCTGGAGGCATTTCTGGTCACTAACTGCACTATCTGATTTTAAACATCAATCACTCTGTTCTGCCTCCAGGGCAAGAATTATGACAATAAACGGAACCTACGTACTTAAACAAAATGGTGATGATCTGCACAGTGCTCCCCAGCACATATTGTGAGTGATTGTGATGGTGAAGATAGTACATCCTGTACAGCATTGTGGTTTCTCCCCCCCCCCACTCAGAGAAGTGTGTAGGATGCTACTGCCTCTCAAAGTGACGTTGATCATGTGCTTTCATCTCTGTGCAAACACTGGAGTGCTGTGTTTAGTGCTGTGTTTAGTACTGTGTTTAGTGCTGTGTTTAGTGCTGTGTTTAGTGGTGTGTTTAGTACTGTGTTTAGTGCTGTGTTTAGTACTGTGTTTAGTGCTGTGTTTAGTGGTGTGTTTAGTGCTGTCGTTTTAGTGCTGTGTTTAAGTGATGGGTTTAGTGTGTGTTTAGTGCTTGAGTTTAGTACTGTGTTTAATATTGTTTAGTCTGTGTTTATGTCCTTCGTGTTCATATTCAAAATTTGTGCTGTGTTAGTGCTGTGTTAGTGCTGTGTTAGTAGTGCTGTGTTAGTGCTGTGTTTAGTGCTTGTGTTTAAGTGCTGTGTTTAGTGATGCTGTTAGTGGACAGCTGTGTTTATGCTGTGTTTAGTACGAATGTTTTATTACTGCTGTTTAGTGCTGTGTTTAGTGCTGTGTTTATGCTCTGTTTAGTGCTGTTGTTTATGCTTGTTTTAGCTGAATTATGCTACACTTTGATCTTGATCTAATTTCTGTAGTGGGGCAGCAGTATGTGTTGTACGCGTGTACGTTTTTCAATCTCTGTATCTTCCTCTAGTCTCTCTTTCTCCCAGTCTCTCTACTCTCTCTCCCATCTCTCTCTCTCTTCTTCCTCTCTCTCTCTCTCTCTCTCTCTTCTCTCTCTCTCTCTCTCTCTTTCTCGTCTCTCTCTTCTGTCTCTGTCTCTCAGTCTCTCTCTCTCTCACTCTCTTCTCTCTCTCTCTACTCTCTCTCTCTCTCTCTCTCTTCTCCTGTCTCCTCAGTCTCTCTCTCTGTCTCCTCTCTCCTGCTCTGGTCTCTCTCTCTGTCTCTCTGTCTCTGCTCTCTCTCTCTCTCTCGCTCTCTCTCTCTCTCTCCTCTCCTCTCTCCGTCTCTCTCCTCTCTCTCTCTCTCTCTCTCTCTCTCTCCTCTCTCTCTGTCTCTCTCTCTCTCTCGTCTCTCTCTCTCTGCTCTCTCTCTCTGTTCTCTCTCTCCCTGTGCTCCTCAGTCTCTCTCTCTCTCTCTTCTCTCTACCCTTTGTCTCCTCGAGTCTCTCTCTTCAGTGTCTGTCTATGTCTCTGTCCTGTCTGTCTCCTGCTCTCCCTCTACTCCCTCTCAATTCAATTCACTTTGCTTGTATTGGTATGACGTAACAATGTACATATTGCCAAAGCTTACTTTGATATTGTACGAATTATTAAGATAATAAGAATCAAAATTGTCAACGTGACAAACAGTATAACATAAACAGGGTCAAAATAACCATATCAGTTGAAACAATAATCTATATGTCTCTAATATGAGGACATGTGTAGAGGTTTTTTGGTTGTCAGAACTGTCCCTTCATTTTTATGGCAGGCAGCAATGCAGTACGCGCCAACCACAGCGCTCTGCGTCTCCCCCAACAGGGACTGGCGAGCCTATTTCATCAAAGTCTTGTGAAACCTTGAAAAGGGTGTCAAATTTGGAAATGACACTCTCTAAATTGTTTATATTTTTGACAATTTTGTCAGGAAATGCAGCCTCAGTTCTGCTGGTTGCTGCAGTGGTTGCCACAGCCTTCCTCTACAGGGAGGCCAGTTCCTGTGTACTACCCTTCTCAATGGCAAGCTTCGTTGCTCACTGAGCCTGGACTTTCAAGGTTGTCTAGTTTGATCAGTAACCACGTCAAACAGTTAGCCACGATGTAACTGCCGATTTAGGGCCAGATAGCATGCATTTTGCTTTGTGTTTGTGCTTGTGTTTCCCAATAAGCAATGTAGTTATTGTATTGACTGTGTTGTAATTTGTTTATTCTGATTGAGTCGGATGTTCTGTCCTGGAGAATCAATGTGTTATAGTAGTAATCAGCCCCAGACCAGCTGGATGAGGGGACTCTTTTCTTTCTCTCTCTCTCTCTACTCTCTCTCTCTCCTCTCCTCTGTCTCTCTCTCTTCTCTCTCTCTCTCTCTCTCTCTCTCTCGCTCCTCTCTCTCTCTTCCTCTCTCTCTCTCTCATCTCTCTCTCTCTCTCGCTCCTCTCTCTCTCTCTCCTCTCTCCCTCTCTCTCTCCTCTCGCTGTCTCTCTCTTCTCTCTGTCTCTCTCTCTCTCTTGTCTCCCTCTCTGTCTCCTTAGTCTCTCTCTCACACTTTCTCTATCTCTTATCTATATCTCACTCTCTTCTGCTCATACAATCGACCCAAGATGTGTGGTTCTATTACTGAGCATGTTACAATAAGAGAGGCAGTTGTCTTTGAGCGATACGAACAGTAGAAATAAAGGGTTACTGTGTGCTTGGAACTAGTCTCTTCTCTAAATGATTCTCTAGTGGCGCTATTCCTCCTGTTTATTGGAAGCCTCTGTAAAACAAAGTGCAGTACTCCAGTTGGCCAGTTTAAAAGGGCAGTATAAGACTCGCAACTAGAGAGAAGCACAATTGCCTCACCTGGAGAATGTTCTGGATTAAGACAAGCTAAAGGACACATTATCTGGAATCTAAGTATAGATACATATGATACTAACACTTTCTATACAACAATAACTACAACACTGATACATTTCCAAACAGGGACAATTATCATTTTAAATAAATAAATTAAACATTCAGGTAGAAGAACACAGTGTCATCAATGAGAATATTATGTGGTCACTGGCACATTCTCATCCATGGTGAACTTCATTCTACTGGCACATTCTCATCCAATGGTGAACTCATCATTCACTGGCACATTTCTCATCCATGGTGAACATCATTCACTGGCACACATTCTCATCCATTGGTGAACTATCATTCACTGCCACATTCTCTTCCATGGTGAACTATCATTCACTGCACATTCTCATCCATGCGTGAACTATCATTCACTGCCCACATTCTCATCCATGGTGAACTATCATTCACTGGCAACATTTTCTCATCCATGCGTAACATCAAAACTTAACTGGCACATTCTCAATCCATGGTGAAACTATCATTCACTGCACATTCTCATTCCATGGTGAACTATCATTCACTGGCACATTCTCTTCCATGGGTGAAACTATCATTCACTGCACATTCTCATCCATGGTGAACTATCATTCACTGGCACATTCTCTTCCTATGGTGAACTAATTCATTCACTGGCACATTCTCATAACCATGTGAACTATCATTCACTGGCACATTCTCATCCATGGTGAACTAATCATTCACCTGGCACACTCTCATCCATGGGAACTATCATTCACTGGCACATTCTCATCCAATGGTGAACTATCATTCACTGGCACCATTTCTCATCCATGCGTAACTATCATTCAATGGCACCATTTCTCAATCCATGGTGAAAACTATCATTCAATGGCACACTTCATCCATGGTGAACTATCATCACTGGCACATTCTCTTCCAGGGTGACACTATCATTCACTGGCACATTCTCTTCCATGGTGAACTATCATTCACTGGCACATTCTCATCCATGGTGAACTATCATTCAATGGCACATTCTCATCCATGGTGAACTAGTATAGAAGCCTTGGAGCAACGAGGCAAAGTAACAAGGCTTTGGTGTTGCAGTCAGTAGCCACAGCTGAATGAATGTATTTGTTATTTTAATTATGGATCCCCATTAGCCAAGGCAGCAGCTACTATTCCTGGGGTCCAAACACATTAAGGCACTTACATTACATATACAACCAAATTTAATAACAGTACATCTTATAACACTGTCACAACGCTACATATCTACAATACAAAATGTGTAATACCACATCATACAACAATATTACAATGTACGTGTGTGTGTGTAGTGTGTGTGTTAACGCCCGCGTTTCTGTACCCGCGCGTGTCTGTACCTGTGTGTGTCTGTACCTGTGTGTGTCTGTACCCGTGTGTGTCTGTACCTGTGTGTGTCTGTACCTGTGTGTGTCTGTACCTGTGTGTGTCTGTACCCGTGTGTGTCTGTACCTGTGTGTGTGTCTCTTCAAAGTCCCCGCTGTTCCATAAGGTGTATATTTATCTGTTCTTGACAGATCTATTTTTACTGCTGGCATCAGTTACCTGTGGTCATGACTCTATGTAGTACTGTGCGCCTCCCGTAGTCTGTTCTGGACTCGGGGCTTGTGAAGAGACGTCTGGTGGCACGTATGCATGGTGTCTGAGCTGTGTGCCTGCTAGTTCAAACAGACAGCTCGGGGGATTGAACATGTCAATACAGTACCTCTCACCAATACAAGTGGTGATGAAGTCAATATCTCCTCCACTTTGAGCCATGAGAGATTGACATGCATATTATTAATGGTGGCTCTCTGTGTACATTTTAAGGGCCAGCCTTGCTGCCCTGTTCTGAGACAATTCCCTCTTTGCGGCACCTGAACACACAGTACCTGGACTGAACAGTAGTCCAGGTGCGACAAAACTAGGGCCTGTAGGACCTGCCTTGTTGACAGTGTTGTTAAGAAGGTAGAAACTAGGGCCTGTATGACCGGCCTTGTTGACAGTGTTGTTAAGAAGGTAGAAACTAGGGCCTGTAGTCTGGTGGTTACTATGGTTCCTGTTAGGATAGAATATAGATGACAGAAGTCTGATGGTTACTATGGTTTCTGTTAGGATAAAATAGAGATGACAGAAGTCTGGTGGTTACTATGGTTCTGTTAAGGATAGATAGAGATGCACAGAAGTCTGGTGGTTACTATGGTTTTCTGTAATGATAGAATAAGATGACAGAAGTTGATGGTTACTTGGTTTCTGTTTGATAGAATAGAGATGACAGAAGTCTGATGGTTACTTATGTTCCTGTTAGGATAAAATAGAGATGACAGAAGTCAGGTGCTTATATGCTTCACTTCCCGAGGAGGGAATTTAGAGATAGTTGTTTATTCTGGTATACATTCAATTGTTACTTTTTTATTTGTGGATGGTTAATACAGCGGCATATGGTTCTATTGATATTAGGCTAACTATTATATATTGTGGTAATTAAAACAAGAGATAAGCAGAAGGATAATATACCAGGAGGATATTCGCATGCTTCTTATTAGGAAAGAAAGATGACAAACCAAATCTCTCTGAGGTCTCCTCCTCAAAAGGTAATGCATGGATATGCTTAACTATCTGCAGATCATATTGTGCAAAGACAAACCTGTATATTATCATAATGGGGAACCCCTACTTCCAAGGGTGTCTAAGGGAGTGGGGATATGCCAAAAACACTAACAATTCCACAGTGTCAATAATACATCAGTTTATACATGGGTGAAAATAGAACAAATATGAAGCACCGACCTAATTATTATTTATTTAAATGGGGAATTTGCGATTGTTTATTAATGATAAAAGGCTACACATTGATTTTTGAAGATTTAAACTTAGAAATGCATCATTTAGCTTATTCAACTTTCGTACGCAAATAAAATTTTTACTGCAACATTAGGCCTAATGTGCAAATCTAACCCTTTAGCTATTTTTTTCTCTCTCTCTCTCGAACTATGGAATCTCAACACTCAATGACACAGCGCGAATGTACAGGACAAATCATAGATAATAGATTGGGGATGTAGGTATTATATCTAACGTTCTGGCTTTGTTTTGCTATGCTCTTCAGAAAGATGACCCATCTCTATCTGCAGTCCGGGCCCTCATCGTTAGCCAGCACGTCCAAGTCTTCCCTCGCGTCGGCCAACTCGGTCTCGTACAGCCGCCGAACGTTTGGCCGTCTCCGGGTCGTGACTCCTCTTTCTCCTCCAAGGAGAAGGCAGCATGAGGACTTTGTCATTCTCCAGCTGGCGGGACCGCTCTATGTAGGCGCAGGCGGTCGTTCAGGTGGGCTAAGCTCTCTTTTCTCCTGGCTTCGGGTTTCCTATTCGTCCCGGGTGTAGTGAGGCAGGTCCTACAGGTCCTAGTTCTACCTTCTTTACCAAAACTGCGCAACAAGGCAGGTCTACAGGTCTCTAGTTTTCTACCTTCTTAACCACACTGGCAACAGGCAAGGTCTAACCGGTCCTAGTTTCCTACCTTCTTACACTACACTGGCAACAAGGCAGGTCCTAGCGGTCCTTAGTTTTACTCTTACAACACTGGCAACAAGGCAGGTCCTACAGGTCCTAGTTTACTACCTTCTTAACAACACTGGCACAAGGCAGGTCTACAGGTCCAGTTTCTACCTTATTAACAACAGCGTCAACAAGGCAGGTCTACAGGTCATAGTTCTACCTTCTTAACAACACTGGCAACAAGGCGAGGTCTACAAGGTCTAGTTTCTACGCTTCTTAACAACACTGGCACAAGGCAGGTCTACAGGTCTAGTTTCTAAACCTTCTTAAGCACACTGCAACAAGGCAGGTCTACAGGCCCTAGTTTTACCTTCTTAACAACACCTGGCAATAAGGCAGGTTCCTACCAGGTCCTAGTTTCTTACCTTCTTAACAACACTTATCAACAAGGCAGGTCCTACAGGTCTAGTTTTTACGCTTCTTAACAACACTGGTCAACAAGGCAGGTCTACAGCCCTAGTTGTCTAACACCACTCTTAACACACTGTCAACAAGGCCGGTCA
>NC_036855.1:67030619-67041309 GCF_002910315.2 Salvelinus sp. IW2-2015
CTCTGGCACTCACTTGTACACACACCACACAACACACACACACACACCACACACCACACACACACACACACACACACACACACACACACACACACACACACACACACACACACACACACACACACACACACACACACACACACACACACACACCACACACACACATTATGCTCAGCATAACAGTGCCATGCTTTCCCAGCCAAATGTCGTCTATGGTTGTTTACTGGCTATCTTTCATAACCTAAATTTGTCGAGGCAGATGCCCCCAAAATCTCTCTCATCCTCTCCCAGCCATTTCTCACTAACTCTCACAGTCCCCATCTCTGTCCTCTTATTCTGTCTAATTCCATCCCTCTCTTTTTTCTCCTGTCTGTTCATTCCCTTCTCCCAGACCTGGGTTCAAATGGTATTTTATTTTGAGGTGTTTGCTTGACACTGGAATGACATATGAGCATGGGGTTGCCCTTTTGGGACTATTCCATTAGTTCCATTTTGCCAGGCAAGCTCTAGCTTAAGGTACTATTTGAATCTTTCAACCTTGTTCTGTTGTCTCAGTCTGTTGTCTCTGTCTGTTGTCTCCGTCCGTTGTCTCATTGCTGTGAACCCCATCTGTCTGTTATACCTGGGTTTCTGTGTGTTATACCTGGGGTTTCTGTGTTGTTATACCTGGGTTTCTTGTGTTGTTATACCTGGGTTTCTGTCTGTTATACCTGGGTTTCTGTCTGTTATACCTGTTTACGCGTTGTCTGGTTTCTTGTCTGTTGTACCTGGGTTTTCAGAATGCCTGGGTGTGGAGAGATAAGGGAGAGGTCGGGGGGGAGGTTTGTTTTGTTTTCTGTGTGTGTGTGTGTTTGTGTGTGTTTGTGTGTGTTTGTGTGTTTGTGTGTGTTGATGTGTGTGGTTGAAGTGGGACGGCTGGTTTGTTGATTGGTGATTTGGGACCGCACAGTCCTCTTTGAAATGTCAGAACTCAATGGCGCCATTCTCGATAAGCGTCTCTCACTCTCTCCATCTCACCCTCTCGCCATCTCTCCCTCTTTCTCTCTCCCTCTTTCTCTCTCCCTCTCTCTCTCCATCTTTCTCTCTCCCTCTCTCTCTCTCCCTCTCTCTCTCCATCTTTCTCTCTCTCGTCCAGATGTCTGTTTCTTCTTCTCTTAAAGTGGACCTTGTGATTCGTTTTTTTTCCTGATGCATGCCACTTTTTTCTTGTTGTTAAAGCGTCTCTTATCTTGTGTTCGCTGGGTCTGGTGCCTGTTTGCATGTTTGTGATGGTGTTGGCACACTTTAATCACTCTTCCGACATCGTAAGAACTGTTCTAAGAATCCTCTGTCTTGTAAATACTGTTCTAAGAATCCTCTGTCTTGTAAATACTGTTCTAAGAACTGTTCTAAGAGTTCTCTCTTCTTAGAGCTCAGTGATGGTAGAATGTAACTTTCTTAGTTTGGTCAGTTGTTGATTAACATTTTGTCCACAAGCTCCAAGAACCTACCCACGAAGCACGTTTTTGGGTCTTGTCTGGACCGGCCGTCTATTTTTCGTAACATTTATTTTGGTGTATCTGAACCTGCCTTGATATCAACGTCCAAGGACGTAGATTTTTGGTCAGATTTGGTCCGGTCCAGGTCGGCCTTGATTTCAACATCCACAGATGTCCAGTCCAGACCCGCCTACATTTGGCCCAAACATAGATGTCTATAATTGATTCAGATTTGGTCCTGTCCAGACCGGCTGTCACACCCTGACCATAGAGATTTACCTGTTTATGTCTCTATTTTGGTTGGTCAGGGTGTGAGTTGGGGTGGGCATTCTATGTTTTGTGTTCTATGTTTTTTTATTTCTGTGTGTTTGGCCGGGTGTGGTTCTCAATCAGAGGCAGCTGTCTATCGTTGTCTCTGATTGAGAACCATACTTAGGTAGCCTTTTCCCCACCTGTGTTTTGTGGGTAGTTGTTTTCTGTTTTGTGTGTCTTCACCTAACAGAACTGTTTCGTTCCTTCTCTTTATTATTTTGTTTAGTGTTTCTGTACACTTACCACGCTGCGCATTGGTCCGACTACTCTTCATCCGAGAACGAAAATCGTTACACCGGCCTTGACTTGGCCCAAACAGATGAATGCACTAATTATAAGTCACTCTGGATAAGATCGTCTGCTAAATTACTAACATGTAAATGCACATAGACATCTGTATTTCACAAGTTTGGACAGCAGAGTACAGTAAATGATAGTACAGTACAGTAAATTATAGTACAGTCAATTATAGTACAGTAAATTATAGTACAGTACAGTAAATTATAGTACAGTAAATTATAGTACAGTAAATTATAGTACAGTACAGTAAATTATAGTANTAGTACAGTACAGTAAATTATAGTACAGTAAATTATAGTACAGTAAATTATAGTACAGTACAGTAAATTATAGTACAGTAAATTATAGTACAGTACAGTAAATTATGGTACAGTACAGTAAATTATGGTACAGTACAGTACATTATAGTACAGTCAATTATAGTACAGTACAGTCAATTATAGTACAGTACAGTCAATTATAGTACAGTACAGTAGCATAATGTACTGAATTGCACCCCACCGTACTCTAATGTACTCTAATGAATTAAACTCTACTGTACCGTACTCTACTGAAATACACTGTATTGTACTGTACTCTACTGAATTATACTGTACTGTACTCTACTGAACTAAACTCTACTGTGCTCTACTGCCTTTTGGCAAACTCCAAGCGGGCTGTCATGTGCCTTTTACTGAGGAGTGGCATCCATCTGTCCACTCTACCATAACGGCCTGATTGGTGGAGTGCTGCAGAGATGGTTGTCCTTCTGGAAGGTTCTTCAATCTCTAGAAAGGAACTCTAGAGCTCTGTCAGAGTGACCATCTGGTTCTTGGTCACCTCCCTGACCAAGGCCCTTCTCCCCCGATTACTCAGTTTGGCTGGGCGGCCAGCTCTAGGAAGAGTCTTAGTGGTTCCAAACTTCTTCCATTTAAGAATGATGGAGGCCACTGTGTTCTTGTTCTTTCTGGTTTTGAATTTTTTATAAATGTGCAAAAATGTCTAAAAACCTGTTTTTGCTTTGTTTTTATGGGGTATTGTGATGTCATTATGGGGTATTGTGATGTCATTAAGTTACATTCTACCATCACTGAGCTCTAAGAAGAGAGGATTCTTAGAACAGTTCTTAAAACAGTGTGTTATTGGGGTACTGTGATGTCATTATGGGGTACTGTGATGTCATTATGGGGTATTGTGATGTCATTATGGGGTATTGTGTGTAGATTGATGAGGATTTAAAAAAAATGTAATCCATTTTAGAATAAGGCTGTAACGTTCATTTTTGGGGGGAAAAGTCAAGGGGTCTGAATATTTTCCAAATGCACTGTATAAGAGGATCACTCGTAACGTTGATCTTCTCAATTGTTAGATATAAAAACAACAACTCAGAGAACGAAGCCTAGAAGGCGGAACATTTTCAAGTGAGTTTTCTTGTTAGTCGAGAGAGAGTGACTTTCCAGCCTTGATGTTGAAAACAGACTGGTCCATTATAGGGGGACCCCTAGAGTGTATGAGTGTGTGTGTGTGTGTATTAGTGAGTTGTTTATGAAAACATTCTGTTCTATAGTAGAGGTGACCCCTACTGTTACCCAGAACCCCTCTCTCACACTCCTGTTTATCATCACAATACTGGCTCTGGCACTTTCCCTCACTGTAACTGTCATTCTCTCTCATCGTTATGTATTTTCATTGAAATTAGCGCTAGGCTAGCTAGTGTGTTCATTATATCCTAAAACCCTGTCGTTTTGGCACCCCCCCCCCCCCCCCCCCCTCTGGTTCCCTTTCATCTGTGGATGGAAGATCATACAGAGAGGCTGCCAAAAGTTTGGTGTGTGGTATGTATGTATGTGTGGCTCCCGAGCGAGGAGAATGAAACCCAGCAGTAAAACAAAAGATAAATAGAAAACAGGAAGAAGGGTAAAGTCAACACAATGAAAGGCTGTAGGATGGATTGCTGTGCGCGGAGGTGTGTGTATGTGTGTGTGTGTGTGTGCTGCTGTGGCTTCTTGATTATCTTAAAGGTTCGTAGAGTGTGGTGAAATCTTGAGTCTTTCTCATCGTTAGTGAAGAACTATGTGGGCTAGTTATGGGGCTTTGGGGCCTGCCTTCTGGTTATGGGTTTGGGGCGCTGCCTTCGTGGTTATGGGGCTTTGGGCCTGCCTTCGTGGTTATGGGGGTTTGGGCGGGCCTTCGTGGATATGGGGGGGTTTTGGGCCTGCCTTCGTGGAGTATGGGGGTTTGGGCCTGCCTCGTGGATATGGGGTTTGGGCCTGCCTTTGTGGTTATGGGGGTTGGGGCCTGCACTTCGTGGTTAATGGGGTTTGGGCCTGCCTTCGTGGAGTATGGGGGTTTGGGCCTGCCTTCGTGGATATGGGGTGTGGGCTGCCTTCCTGGTTATGGGGTTTGGGCCTGCCTTCCTGGTTATTGGGCGGTTGGGGCCTGCTTCGGTGGAAATGTGGAGTGGTGTGTGGGGTTTGGGCCTGCCTTCGGTGGTTATGGGGTGTCGGCGCCCGTTCCCCTTGTCGCCCATTAGTTATGGGCGCCCATTCCTGGTGCCTTGCACCTTCGCTGGCATATGGGGTTTCTGGGGCTTAACTCACACTGCCTTCAGAGTGGTATGGGCCATCTATCCTGGGGCTATTTGGAGATGGGCTCCTGACACTGTCGGTGTTCAATGAAGGGTTTGGTCACTGCCCACTTCGTGTTATGGGGGGTTTCGCGAGCTCTGCACTTCGCTGGATATGTGGTGGCTTTGAGAGGTGGGCCGACACTCCTCGGTCCTGTGGGGTATATGGTATAGTCGAGTTATGGGCCTGCCTACGTGGTTTATGCGAGGGCTTTGGGCCTGTCCTTCATGATATGGGGCTCTTTTGGTGTGCCTTGGCCGTTCGTGGATGGTTGGGATGTGGGGGCTTAGGGCCTGTACTTCGTGCGTGTATGTGGCGTTTTGGGCCTGCACCTTCCCGTGGATCCGTCCAATGCGGAGTTGAACGTATTGGGGACCTGTGCTCATTCAGTGTCGGTATATATGGTGGAGTTTTTGGTGTCACTAGCTTCCGCCTCTTCGTGGTTATTATTAAGGTAGGGTTACTGGTGCCCTGGAGCCTTTACAGTAGTGTATAGAAGGTGGTGTAGGGCCTTCCTTCCGTTGTCTAATACGATAGGGGTGTTGTGTCCTGCCTTCTGGGTGAGTAGTATTGCGGTTTTTGCGGGGACCTGCCTGCAAGAGTGGTATGATGGGGTCTTGTGGTTCCTGACCTTCGTGTTTATGGTGGTTTAGGGCCTCGACACTCTCCAGTAGGGAACGTATGGGGTGTTGGGCAGCTGCTTCTGGTGTTACTGGGGTGCCTGGCCCTTCGTGGTTTCTGAGAGGTTCTCTATGACAACGTTCTCTCGTTAAGACCGAAATTAAATGGTGGTTGGGCCGTGCCTTCCCGATGGTGATGGGGTGTTGGGCCTGATCCTTTGTGGTGCACCAAGATAGGGGGAAAGTATGTCTTCATGGGGTTTGCGGCGCCTTCGTGGGTTACGGGTTTGGGCCCTGTCCTTCAGTGGTATCAGGGGGCTCCTGGGCCTTGCTCCTTGCGTGATACTCGGCGAAGCGAGCCTTTGGGCGGAGCAACTTCCAGTGGTTATTGGGCGGGTTGGGACCGGGGCCATTACGTGGGGATTAATGGGGGTTTGGGTCACTGCCTGGTCGTGGATGAATGGGGGTTTTGGAGCCTGCCTTTGTGGAATATGCGGAGCATTGGAGCGCGGCCGATTTACGATGGAGTTAATGGGGGTGGTAGAGGTTTTACCTGCGCTATGCGTGAACCTCATGGGGGTGCAGGATTTAGAGTGCATTGATATATCAGAAAAGTAAAGATGACGCTTAATGGGGTTTGAGGGGCCTGCCTACCTCTGATGAAGAATATGGGGGTAAAGTTTGGGAGGCCGTGGCCTTGTGGTTATGGGATTTTGGGCCTGCTGTGTTTTGGTAAATGATGCTGATGAGGATGGTCAGAATAGTCAAGTAAAGGGTAAGTCAGTTTTTAGAAGTGTGCGAACTTGAAAAGCCCAATCTATACAGACTTTTTTACTGGTGATTTGGTAAAGTATCAGTCACCTCATGATCCCCCGATAAGTAAGTGTTGGAGGGAGTTAGACATGTCAAAGGTCTATCAGAGATCGTGTTCCCATCCACTAACTCTGATACGAGTATCGTGTTCCCACACTAACTCTGATAGCAGTTATCGTGGGACCCAAGTACAGACCCAGGACAGGGAGGACCAAAGTGGGTGTGCACGCATGCGGGACACTGGATACCCATCCAGAATATTTAGCCCATCACTAACATTCTGAATACCCTGAGCCTTGTATGAGCGTTGGTGCTATATGCGCGGTAGATACACAACTAGAGCTCTGGAGTATTAACAGTGGTGCCAGTTTACCGTGTCAGGTCCACACCATGACAACCCTAACCATATCCACCTCACCTCACTCTTAACGTCGACGAGATGGTAGTCGTGAGGTTGGGACGTAGGTGCCCACCGTGGCCACTGATAGTCCGCAGGTTCAACTAACTGCTTGATACAGTGATCGCCTGAGCTCTCCAAATCACGCACATAGACTATCTCATTAGAAGTACTAGTATGCTTTGTAACCGGGTGTCATAAAATCACAAGGGATATTGTTGACAGCCACCGATACACAACCTATACATACTGCCTGGAGCGGGAACAACCGCAGGTAGCCCGAGTGAGTTCGCCTGATTTCTAAACAAGTAATGCCCGATGTCACTCTCTGAGTCGAAGAAACCGCCGAGGATCAGTCGTTATCCCATCACTACACGCCTGCGTATACAAACCAGAGATCTCGTGTTCAACAATCACACTACAACCTGAAGTACAGCAGTATCGGACCAACAAAAAAAAAGACACAGAAAGGGCCGGAAGGAGGCGGCGCGGGGTGGGCAGCCAAAATGATACCCAGTCCAGCTAACCGACTTACCAATCCCACTAACAGTCTTCACTAACGGTAGTCAATTCGATATTCCGCCGGGAAGCCAGAACCCAGAGCATCGACTACCCTGCTGACTCCAGGGAGGCCGAATAATCGGTGTCCTACCAATCGGACTAGTACCTCCTGCCGAGTACAAACCGACGATAGGTCGTTAGCCTTCAAACCAATGACACTAACTACTAGATACAAGCTTCCGAATACTTACCCATCACTAACAACTGTGAGACGAAAAGCTCCATAACCCGGTGTTACCGGAATCCCATAACTCTCGCAGTAAACAACGTAATCGTAAGTAAATCCATCAGGAAACATACAAACCAGAGTTCACTCTGGAACTCTAGGCAGGTAAGGCCAGCGTGGTGAAGTCGTGTACACCCCAAAACTAAACTACATGACCTAGCCGCAGCATATCGGCATGTTACACCGGAATGCACTAAACTCTGAATACCAGATCAATACGTGATAGGTGGCCAATTCACTACCCCGATTCCCAATTCGTTTGGTACCCCTCCGCCACAAGCAAAAAAAAAGCTAAACTCTGAGACAAAGCGCCGGCGACAGGGGGCGAAGTATCGAAATGGTTCCATCCCACTAGACACTCTTTGGAACCGTAGCTAACACCGGGGAAGTATCCCGAGGGTGTGTCCCGGATCACTACTCTGACCCTACGGAGACGCAAGGGAGAGATCCGGCCAGTTCCCCAGAGTGTTGAAGTGGTCTGAGTCGATGTGCAATGTGTGTTCTCTACGGTGCGACCTCCTCATACCTCTTCCCGAGGAACCATGTTAACGGTGAGACCTTACGTGTCTGTCTGGTCTGTCTCTCATGCTCTGCTCGTGCGTCGGTCTCTCATGCGTCGTCTCTCTCTCTCGGCTCTCTCTCTCTCTCTTCTGCCTGCTCTCTCTCTCCTTTCTCTCCAGGCCTGTTCAACTAGAGCGTCCTGCGCTTGTCCTTTGTGCTGGGAGACGTCTACTGTCTGCCTACTGTATGCTATGGTGAATCTGTCATGTCTATCTGTCTGTGTCGGTGTGCTGATTAGCTCCTGGTCGATGGTACGTGAACTGGCTGCGGTCGTCTCTCATCTCTCTAATCCAGCGATCTTGATTGCTAGCCCGGATCCCCCTGATCGGTCTTGTCTCCTCATATCTGCATCTGCCTCTCCCAGGCCTATTTCTAGCCCTAGCGGTCTGTCCCTGTCTGAGCTGTCCTGTCTCGTCGTCCTTGTTGCCTCTCTGCGTACCAGGCCTGAAAAGATTACGTGGCCGGCCGGTCTGTCTGTCTGCTCTCTCTCTCTCTCTCTCTCTCTACTCTCTCTCTCTCCTGCTCTCCCGGGACCTGTTACTAGGCCATCTGTCTGTCTGCTCTGTGTGTCTCTCCTCTCTCTCCAGGCCTGTTTCCTAGCTCTAGCTGTCTGTCTGTCGTGTCTCTCTCTCTGCCTCTCGCGGCCTAAGATTCGTAGAATACTGATCTGTCTGTCTAGATCTGTCCTGTCTTAGCATGTCTGATCTGGCTGCCGGTCTGGCTCTGCTCTGTCGGTCTAGTACTGTGTACGATCATGTCGTGCACTCGTGCGGTCTGCCCTCTCATCCCAGGCCCTAGTTACTAGATCTACAATGTATAGTCTGATTCCTGTCTCTTCATCTATATAACCTCTCCAGGACCTGTTTCTAAGTCCGTACAGTCTGTCGAGGCCTCTCGTCATGTCGTACCTCTCAAGCCTGTTCTTAGATCTAGGTCATACTGTATCTGTCTGTCGTCTGAGATCTGCTCCTCTCTGGTCTACACATGCCAGGCCTGTTTTAGTCTACCGCTCTGTCTGTCCTGTCTGTGCCTGTCTATCTGGCCTAGTGTGTCTGTCTGCTCTATCTCTCTCTACTCCTTCCAGCCTGGAATAGTTCTAGGACGTCGTAGTCTCGTCTCTTTCACTCTCTCGCCTCTACAGGCCTTCGCTCTACGCCTAGTTCCTTCTCCTCTCCTCTAGCAGGCCTAGGTTGACCTGTCTGGTCTGTCTGTCTGTCTGTCTGTCTGTCTGTCTGTCTGTCTGTCTGTCTCTCTCTCTCTCTCCTCTCCAGGCCTGTTTCTAGTCTACTGTCTGTCTGTCTCTCTCTCTCTCCTCTCCAGGCCTGTTTCTAGTCTACTGTCTGCCTGTCTCTCTCTCTCTCCTCTCCAGGCCTGTTTCTAGTCTACTGTCTGTCTGTCTCTCTCTGTTTCCTCTCCAGGCCTGTTTCTAGTCTACTGTCTGTCTCTTCCCTGTTGGGAAGTGTTACTGTCTCGGTCTCCTCTCCAGACCCTCTGACCCTCTCTAGTTATCTCAGACTGTCTTCTGTTTACTACTGTATGTCCCTCATTAGCCTGATAATACATCGTGGTGTGCTAATTAGAGGTCTTGTGTGTGTGTGTGTGTGTGCGCGCGCGCGCGTGTGTGTGTGTGTGTGTTGCTCTTTGTTTGTACAATGTGTTCTGCCTTGGAGCCAACCAGGGAATGTAATGGCTGTGGTTGGAGTTAGCGGTGGACTCGGCATACCTCTTTCTCACTTGTCCTAGTTTCAGCGCCTTTACTCTCCCCACGCCTGTCTCTCACACTGACGTACTCTCAATGGTCTCTACCCTTAATGCCGTGGCTTTTTTGGAGGTTGTTAGTGAGGGTTTATTTTGCCAGCTAAGAAATAGCCAGGACAATATTAGCTTGAGTCCAGCTCCCCCCCCCCTCTCCAGTATTATAACTTCACAAAACCATGTAGTCCATTATCATAAACGCCTCATATGTTTTGGAAATATTTATACATTTAAAAGAGATATTGGAGATATTTTTGGCGTTTTTTTAAAGCTATTGAGCACGATGTGTACTGAGTTCATAACTCTGTGGACAGACTACGTAAACATAAATGACAATGCAGATCTGTCAATATACAACGGGCACCGATTGATAACGAGCAGCAATAGTTCCACTGCTTGGGTTTTTCTTTACGGGTTATCTGGACAAATCACCATTTTGCCTACTGTTAGTACCTTATCGAATTTCGGAAGGAGAAGGGACATTTGGCCCATAAAACTTGCTCGTAACTTGCAAGGAGAGAGGGTGAACCTCCTCGATCCGGGTTCCACTCCTCGTTCGAGCATCTCTAGATCTCATCTCGTAATAATGTAATGGACCCAGAACTTAATCGAGCATCTGGTCAATCATGCAAGACTTTAGTTCTGGGTTAACCCGAGAGAAGTATTGAGTGAATGTTTTCTTTTGTGCCACTAGATGGCAGAGTTGTCTTGTTTGGACACTGGCAGTGCTTATCTATCGAAATGTAAAAGCTCCTGAAAGTATGAAGAATATCTACAAGTTTATATTATTAAGTGTACTATTAAACAATTAACATAATAATAATTATGGACTGAATATGGACTGAATATTTAAATATTTGGTGGTTTGCCTTGCTTTCTGGTTTCTACATTACATTACACCACACAACATTACACCACACATTACACCAGACCACATTACACTACACTACACTACACTACACTACACTACACACTACACCACACTACACTACACTACACTACATTACACCACACTACACCACACTACATTACACTACACTGCACACTACACTACACTACAC
>NC_036855.1:67041409-67053421 GCF_002910315.2 Salvelinus sp. IW2-2015
GAATAGATGTTTCCACCTCCATCTCTCACGGGTTGGGATGGTTTGTTCGCTTGGGTTGTTACTCATCCCTTTTTCTTCCTCCAAAACCACGGCGAGTGGAGTTTAGCACCGAAAAGCTCTTATTTTTGTCTCATCAGACCACCGATTGACCTTCTCCCCTTCCCCTCTGGATCAATCCAAGATGGTCGATTGGCAACTTCAGACGGGCCTGGACATGCGCTGGCTTGAGCAGGACACTTGCGTTGCACGCATGGATTTAATCCATGACGGCTAGTGTGTTACTAATGGTTTTCTTGAGGACTTGTGGTACCCAAGCTCGTCTTGCAGGTCATTGACCAGGTTCCTGCCGACGTGTAGTTCTGGGGCTCGATCCCTCACCTTCCTGGCATGTGATCATTGAGTTGCCCCACGAGGTTCGAGCGATCTCTGCATGGAGCCCAGATCCGAGGGTGAGTTTGACCGTCATCTTGAACTTCTTCCTTTTCATAATAATTGCGCCAACAGTTGTTGCCTTCTCACCGAGCAGCTTGCCTATTGTCCTGTAGCCCATCCCAGCCTTGTGCAGGTCTACAATTTTATCCCTGATGTCCTTACACGGCTCTCTGGTCTTGGCCATTGTGGAGAGGTTGGAGTCTGTTTCATTGAGTGTGTTGACAGGTGTCTTTTATACAGGTAAYGAGTTCAAACAGGTGCAGTTAATACAGGTAATGAGTGGAGAACAGGAGGGCCTCTTAAAGAAAAACTAACAGGTCTGTGAGAGCCGAAATTCTTACTGGTTGGTAGGTGATCAAATACTTATGTCATGCAATAAAATGCAAATTAATTACTTAAAAATCATACAATGTTGTTTTCTGGATTTTTTTTTACATGCTTTGTAAGTAGGAAAACCTGCAAAATCGGCAGTGTGTCAAATACTTGTTCTCCCCACTGTACCATGCCTTTGTAGAAAATACATAATCTCGACAGCTAAAACCAAAAATGTGATGTCAAAACAAGTTTAGATTTAGGTTAAAGAAAGTGTGCTTTATCAATTTACCTGATTTTGCTAACCATTCATTTGGACAAAATCAAGACACCAGTGTTCCTGTAATGCTTTTTGTATAAAAAAATATTAAATTACAGCTCACGTTGTGCAAATTCTGAATTTGCAATTGATAGAGATTAATCACAGCAAATCATACGATTAACTCAATGGAAAAAATATATAGTTTGACAGCTCTAATATATAGCTCTAATATAGTTCTTAAGTTACATAAAAAATTGCTCAATTCCTATTGCCATTTATGGTTTTATTGCATGTGTGGGCAACCTTCCAGATACAGTAGGATTGATTACTCTAATGGTTTTCAACCCACCCATCCCTGTGCTCGCTCTCTTCCTCTCTCTCTACCTTTGACCCCACAGCCATGCTCTTTATCCCATCCTCTCCCTCATCAGCACAGGGTTGTAGAGAATATGAACATTATGAGGTTTGGGTTCAGATCATAAAGGTTCAACAAATCAACCACTATGGATTTTGTGTTAGTGGAATCCATAGCTGTTGGACGAGGGTCAYGATTTCAGAYTTTCAAATACACTCCTGCCTCTAATTCATACTACCAAGTTAAACCTCAGACTGTCTGTGTTACGGGTATTACAGTGATGGGGGAATGGGACAAAGWATGAAGGAAGGAAGAACACACAGCACTTAACAATATAAGTTATAGAAACATTTATCTCACTGTAATCAAACTTCTATAATGCAACATGATTTTACAGAAAGAAAAGGAATAMGAYAAAGTCATGTTTATTTGATTAAAGAGTCATAATTAGAGCTAATTGATCATTAAACTAACTGTGAATGTGTGAGCAGCACCGGGCTAAGCCCAGCAGGCCTAAGAGGCTTCACTCACACACACATGCACACACCTCCACAGTCCACACACACCTCCACAGTCCACACACACCTCCACAGTCCACACACAAACCTCCACAGCAGCCAAGCAGGCATGCAGAAGTAAAACACATGTCTGTTCAGTGCCGGACAGCCTGGCATGATTAATGACCTCCAATTAAGGCCTGGATGGCAGGTTTCATGGATTCATACCGCTGGCCGGTCAGTCCATCCACCCCCCAAAGATAATCTGTCTCAGGCATGCCTGGACAGCCCTATACTACATCTACATCAACAACAACACAAACTTACTCAGCTTTCCTCCTCCCAGTCCCTCTGCAGGGACAAGACTCTATGCTGTCCAGACTGGACCGGACTGCGGCTTTAAGTGCCCAGTACCACGGCTCACTGTCAACACCCTGAAAGAGAGAGAGAGAGGTAAACTATGTTCACAGGTAATGAGACTTAATAGTCTTTGTGTATGTGACCCCTGTTAGCCTAATCTTCTGAGCCACCCTGCTGCTATGCAATGGAGGAACTGAACAATAAAGGTTAAATTAAACTTAAAATAAAATAAAACCACAGTGCTTCATCTACAACTACCTACTGTACCAACATATCAGGACACAGGCTTTCAGCTACTGTATTTGTTAAAGGGATACTTCGGGATTCTGCTATGAAGCCCTTTATCACCTTCCCAGTCAGATGAACTCATAGATCCCATTTTTATGTCTCGCTGTACAGAATGAAGGAACTTAGAGGTAGTTTTGCGAGCCAATGCAGACTAGCATTAGCGCAACGACTGGAAGTCTATGGTAACTGCTAGTATGCTAGCTGTGGTAACTACTAGCATGCTAGCTGTTACCATACACGTCCAGTGATTGCTGGAAACTGCTAGCATGCTAGCTGTTACCATATACTTCCAGTCATTGTGCTAAAGCTAGTTAGTAATTGTACTAATGCTAGTTAGCAACTTCCTTCAAACTAGACGTAGAAACATACAAATGGTATCCATGAGTTCATCTGACCCTGGGGAAGTAAATAAAGAGCTTCATTGCCAAAACTCTGAAGTATCCCTTTAATTTAATTAATACTGTAATAAGTATATGCCATACCGTACTATATAGTAATAAGTACTGTATCAGTAGCAATTCCAATGGCACACATTTCCACATTATTTCCTTAATTTAATTTATAACAGGGATGGGCAACTGGCAGGCCACGATCCCTCTTTTGAAGGCCCGCGGGGGAAAATCAGTCAGGATCTCGAATTACTGTTCAGAGTTAGAATAGTAGAAGGTACAATTTAGAAATACTAGAAGGTGCAATTTAGAAATTTGGTTGTGCAGCATCAGTTTTTCTCTTGTTATGTCAGTCACTGACAGTCAATTAGCCCATGTGAGCTAACATATTTTTTAATTGGTAAATTAGTCCAGCGGCCAGCTATCTAAACGTGTAGTAATCATGGTCGAATCACCAACCGGAGGCCCCCATTGATTTTGTTAGTCACTCTCACTCAGATATCATATTAAAAACTGCAAACATTTCTCTCCACCCTATGGCAAAATGTGTAGAATTGCAGGAAATATGCTGTAAGTGCTACTTTTTCTCTCTGCCCAGTGACAAAATTAGCAAAATTGCATTAAATGTATTATAAAATGGCAAAATCTACGATCTGCCCCATAGAGTTAGTTTTGCTTTAAAATCGCAAAACATTTTCTTTATGCCCAATGGGAAAATGTGTGGATTTGCAGGAAATGTTTTAACTTTTCTCTCCCCTGTCAAGAGGGCCGCTAAAATGTTTTGCTTGCAAGGTCGGGGTATGGATGTGTGTACGCAGATCCGCAAGTTCAGAATTTTTTGTGGCCTCCACCCCATCAAAGTTGCCCATCCCTGATTTAGAACAATTAGGCCAAAGCCACACATCTGTAAAGGAAAAGTAGATATTCCAACCAACCATATATCCTTGTTGATTAACCAGTTATTTCCCCTATGATTTAATCACATTTTCTTCCCCTAGGCCTAGGCATTTGGGCAATATGCAGATCATTGGAATCGGCGTTGGTTTGAGGAATCCAAGTGTGTTCATGGAGTTCTGCCTCTGCTCTCCAAACCGCTCCGTTATTAGGGCTTGGAAAGCTTTCAATGGGAGGGGGAAGGGAAAAAATCTGACAACAATTAAACACAAACCGCGTTTGTACTTGGTATGGAGTAGCTGTTGTATTCCAAGCCCAGACAGCCTATGGGATGCAGCGGAAGTGCCATTAAAAGGAGAAAGGATGCGTGAACAGCTGTTTTCAGTGACGGCTTACACTGCATGCCATGCTTCCCTTCTGTAGTCGTGGGTCAGAGTTACCACAAGCCCCCGGCACACCTTCTAAACTCTCTTCACATGGCACACACATGACAGTGTGATTCCATCGTGTGTGCGTGTGTGCGTGCACATTAGTGTGTTTCTGTGCACACGTCAGTGTGTGTGTGTATGTGTCTGTGTGTGTGTCTGTGTGTGTGTCTGTGTGTCTGTGTGTCTACGTGTGTCTACGTATGTGTGTGTATGTGTTTGTGTGTACATGTGTGTGTTTGTGGATGGGGAGGCGCCTCCCAATCAAGTCCGGTAGCCCTTCAGGGTCAAGCGCCTCTGGACAAGGGGAGGCCGGTTCCAAGTGCTAGGAAACACACTGTTTGTTTTATCATGTGCTTTGCCTTAATGAAACACATTCTACAGTACAGATTTACAGTGACGTAACATGGCCCTCACAGACCTTTACAGTGACGTAACATGGCCCTCACAGACCATTACAGAAACGTAGCATGACCCTCACAGACCATTACAGTGACGTAACATGGCCCTCACAGACCTTTACAGAGACGTAACATGGCCCTTATAGTCCATTACAGTGACATAACATGGCCCTCACAGACCATTACAGTAACGTAACATGGCCCTCACAGACCTTTACAGTGACGTAACATGGCCCTCACAGACCTTTACAGAAACGTAGCATGGCCCTCACAGACCTTTACAGTGACGTAACATGGCCCTCACAGACCTTTACAGTGACGTAACATGGCCCTCACAGACCTTTACAGAAACGTAACATGGCCCTCACAGACCTTTACAGTGACGTAACATGGCCCTCACAGACCTTTACAGTGACGTAACATGGCCCTTCACAGAACTTTACAGTGAGTAAAATGGCCTCACAGACATTTGCATGGACATACATTTAACGTAACAATGGCCTCCTTACTTACAGTGATATAACAATGCCTCACAGACTTTAGGTGATGTAACATGGCCCTCACAGACTTTACAGTGTTGTAACATGCCCTCACAACAATTCAGTGACGTAACATGCCTACAGAACTTTTACAGTGAGTAACACGGACCTCAGAGAAATTTTCAGTGACATACCGTGGCCTCATACCTTTACAGTGATGTAACATGGCCCTCCACAGACCTTTACAGTGATGCAACATGGCCCTCACAGACATTTGCAGTGAATACATTTCGGTAAAAGAAGAGACACTCACACATACAGGAGTGCTTCATTAAGAGTCAGTCAGAGCGGAGGTCATTTGCATAATGTGTGTGTGTAGTCAGTCAGTGTTGAGGCAGATGGTTCCTGTCTGAGAGGAGGGTTATGGTTTGGGAGGAACTGCATGGAGGAATGGATTAAATCTGTTTATGGGCCCTGTCCCTGCCACACGAGAGTCGGACACCGTCAGCCTGGAGATCATTACGCCAGGGTCACGGGATATACTACATGTAAACCCGAGTCACTTCACCTCAAATTGGGTGTAAAGATCTCATTCCTCTGGCCATGGACAAACTGAACCACCTGCAGTGAGCCAGGGACATATGAGATGAGTCGTCAGGGGCTACGGCATCCATTACATTTCCATTATAAGACTATGATAGGGGGGAGCAGGTATGGCAGGTCTCAGGAAGACAACAGATGATAGCAGTGGATGATGGCAGACTAGTTTGATCGTCCTGTATTTCTTTCCACAATAATACATTCTAGGAATGGTTTATGAGTGAAATGTGTGTTTATACAGTGTTTATAAAGCTGGGCTATATAGTTTACCTTTCTAATGGTGGGTACTACTATCCAAGCTACATGTGTAATGGTTAAACGCCCAAATCAACAGTGTTTAGGACAGGATATTTGAAATGGGAAAAGAGTAAACAAATCTGCAACCCACAAGCAATGTCCAATGTTACCATATGTCTATCTCTTCATCCCCCTGCTGCCCTCTAGGTTGGTGGTCTGGTCTGTGTTCAGGAAACATGCTCCTCCCACAGCCAGTCAGATCATGGTGAGCACCTGCTCTACTCTGCTGGTGGCTTATTGTTGGAGAGACGCCCCACAATCACTCTAGATAAGACAGTAGTGTCCTCTCAAATTACTGGAACACTGCTGTCTCCAACAACACACTGAACAGACAAGACAATCTGGACCTGCATGGGACTGGGAAGGGTAGTGTAGTAGTGTGTCTCTGTGGTGAGATGTGTATACTGTATTCTGCCATATTCTTAAATGTAATATTGTTCTTCACAAAATGTTGGTAAGAATCTATATCAATTCAACATGAGAGCACCACCAGCAAGGCCAATTTAACATCATGATAGTGGGAATGCTATTTATAGTTAAAGAGTTCACGAAAGCTTTTAGACAATAAACTATATTTTTCATAATAACGTGTTTGGAATTGAGCAAAATTACAACTCATTATCATGAGCACCTGAATAAGCTGGAGAGTCAGAGGTTAGAGGCTAAGACAGCCTGGTCAATTACTTTCTATATTAGTTTGCAGAATACCGTTTCAAAAACGTCCAATTGCCAGGGCTCGATTATCCTAAGTGTAGACAGGTGAAATAGCAGACAGGTGAATAGGCCCTAATTTACCACTCATCGCACTGTCCATAACGGTATATTAAGAGTGAATTAGGGCCCTAATTTACCACTCATCGCACTGTGCCATAACGGTATATTACAGGTGATTAGGCCCTAAATTTACCACTCATACGCACTGTGCCATAACGGTATATTACAGGTGAATTAGGCCCTAATTTCACTATCGCCTTGCCAATAACGGTATAACAGTGATCCAGCCAAGGCACTGAAACACCAGTAAACTCTGCTCTAGGAGAGGAGACGCAAAATAACGTAGGTGTCATAATAATACACATTAGAGTACAAAAACACACATGCAAATACTCACAAACACACCTGCACACACCTGCACACACACACACACACTTTCCCCTGACTGGGAGGCAGATCAGCGAGCTCAGGCTGTGTCTTTTATTAGATTGATGCGTCCCATCTTCCTGACAGGTCTGAATCATGGGCCCAGCCACACACACCACCAGCAGCTCTGGAATGTCTGATAAAATGATATTAATTCCACACATTAATGAGATTAATGAAYTTGCGRCGCTCAAAGCAAGAGGAACCAGGTTCTCTTTTTGTCTGGCCCTGAAATAATAACACCAAGGTAATTATAGAGCATCCATCAATCTAGCATACGCAACACCGCCACCGGACAGTCTAATTATCTCTCAGCATTTCTGAACTCCTCTCACTTTTCTCTCACCACTCATTTGTATTGTGTGATATGTTATTTTTTCATTAATGGAGGAAGTCCATTATGGCTCTGCGGCGTGTTACAGTGGCTGTCTGACAGAGCTAGGGGAAGTATGATGGAGAGCTGAGGAGCTGCAGATTGAGAGATCCAAAATTCACATGATTGATGGKGATGTCACCCAGTAAGAGGTGTGCATCACCTAGTTTGACAAAGTGCTCTTAGCTATCCTCTCTAAGGAAATAATGAAGACGTCTACAGCCACACCGTCCAATATAGTCACCCAATATAATCACGATATTCAAGTAGATAATTAACATTTCCCTCTCAATTATTTAATGTTGTTGACTTCTTTGATTTACGGCAAATACAAATCAAAACATTTGACTTAAGTTCATTGTGCTTCACTGCAAAATTAAGTAAGGCTTTAGTGTCATATTACTATGTTGTTTGTTTGCTGTCTGGCTTGTTAAGCTGCCAAATGTATTCGTTATGGTGTACAGTATTCAAATAWACATTTACAACCCTTTTTTTCACAGCAAGCTGCAGATTTGACATTCTGGTGCTAACTTCTGGGTGTCTTTGGGTGTGGCCGCCAGTCGGCATAGGAACGYTTGCCACTTCCTGCTACCCCCTCACACGCCTCTGCCTACTCCCACCCCCACCCGCCTCCATGCCAATCAGCCAAGGCAGCTGCACAAACACCCACAACAACACTGCTACTTCCCTCAAACAAACTCTTCTGCCATGACATCCGTACTGGAGTGGATTTCCAAAACAATAATARTTAACCAAGCTAAGCTGAGCTGTGCTGACTGAGGGGGGAACAGAACAACGAGAATGTTTTTCATTGGCTCTGACTGACTTCCATCCAATTCAGGCTAATTGTGAAGTGTACATACAGGCTGAGGCCAGGGAGGTGCTTCCTGGAGYGTCCCTCACTAATGGYTGAAGAGGATGGTCATTTCAGCGTAAAATGTAATGTCCCCCAGCTGTCCAAGCAAYAGGGATCAAATYCCTCCTCCTCCTCCCTCCATCCCTCAACCCTCCATCYCTCATCCYTYCATCCCTCGTTCTTTAATGACCACACTGYAGCCAGCAGCCAGCAGAGATGTCAGCCCAAAGGGCACTCCTCAAGACTGGAAGCTATGACTGTACCATCTGCTTTATCCCTGCTCTCCAGTTAATACAGTATTCCAGGTACTGACTGACACAATACACTACTACACATGTACAAATCATATTGCATACTGTACAGTCAATAATACACTTTTTCCAAATATTGAGAGAAAGGTTGATGATATGCACCCATCCAAATGTCCCTTAACAACCCCTGAACWTCTATAGAAAAATGAGTGAGAATCCATTAATCGCTGACCTTGCAACAAATCATGTGCTAGACAGACAGTGTTATGATGTGTATAGTGTTTCAGCAAAAGGTTGTCTTGGGGGCATAGCCATCCAGTCTGATAAACACTCTTTAGCCCTCCGTCACAGGCTATGGAAGCTGACAAGCTAACTTACAATGTGGATGCCTCCCAAATGGCACCCTATTCAGTGCATTACTTGTGACCAGGGCCCRTAGGGAGGYCACTAGCTGTGCACTCTGTAGTAGACAGGGTGCTATTTGGGATGTAGACTGTGTGCTTGGGTTACAGCTGTGGAGCCAACCGCCAGACAGGTTAACAGTAATATCTCCAAGTGGTTTAAACTTTAATTTCAATAAACTCATTAACATTTTAGACTAGTCATTCTCCGAGCTCGTTTCAAGTACCTCACGAATGACTCATAAAAGCCTGTTTCTTTTTATAAACACTGTAGAAGTTATTTATCGAGCCTGGCATTGGGACACTTATTCAGAGGTGTGTTCCCCTCCTTTGTTTTTGCGTAGGAGCCTTATAGCTGTTCAGCGTTGACAGTCAGCTAAACAACTGGTAAAGGACATACAATGAGACCTGTGGGACGAGTATAGCAGTAGGACCTGAGAGAAGACATCCATATCTGTAGAATTAAGGAAATACAACACGTTTGACGTAGTATTTATATCAACGTACCAATGAGTATGAATGGACCAATGCGTAGATTACAATGAGTATGAATGGACCAATGCGTAGATTACAATGAGTATGAATGGACCAATGCGTAGATTNGTATGAATGGACCAATGCGTAGATTACAATGAGTATGAATGGACCAATGCGTAGATTACAATGAGTATGAATGGACCAATGCGTAGATTACAATGTATATGAATGGACCGATGCGTAGATTACAATGTATATGAATGGACCAATGCGTAGATTACAATGTATATGAAGGCTATATAGAGAGCAATTACAAGACCAAATCACCAAACCCTCAACAACAGCCATAAACCAACTAGGACCATCATCAACTACAGTCTTTGCCTACATTTCAGACGCACAAGACACATCTTTCCATTCAATTTGTCATGTTGTCTCTGATCCTGGCCTATATTTCACCACATCATTATGTTGTCCCCAGAGGCAGAGGGCTGGGTTGCCCTGAGGGTCCAGGCTGAAGAGACGAGAGAAAGCTCCCCTCACAGACAGACAGCTGTGGCAGACGGCACCATGACACTGGGAGTGGGATGAAGCTGTACACGATGACACGCAGAAGCACATCTTCTCTACAAAACAAATTACTACATGTCACCATAATGGAGGACCTCTCAATATAAGTCTCTGGCGTTCATTACTATGAGGTCACCACCATGATCACTGGATGGGGGCAGGGATGATTACAAAGTAAATATTGGATTTCTAACTTATAAGAGAAAGTTGATACCATGTTGAACAATAAAGACAACGCACAACATTAAAAACAATGACAACTAATGTAGCAAAATATAATGTTAAGCCTGGGTAAACAATCAAGTCATTCTAAAAGATGGAGCACCAGGCCTAAAGAGCCTGGCCTCTCATAACTCACTGAAGACATAGGCCTTGACCTATCTGCACAGTAAGGAGAGGCTTGCTCCCTTGGCTTCAATACTGCAATTCAGTCTATGTGGCGGTCCATGTAGCATCTTTAAACTGAGTTATTCTCCCAGGTCTCAGATGTATCACCTTGCCAGATGAACTTGTCTGGTTTGGGGCGATTTCATTTTCCGACCCCTCTCCCAAGTTATCTAAATGGATTGTAGAATAATCTGCCGTGCCCTGCAACCATACCACCAAATAATTATTCTGTGTTCAAACAGCTTTGACAGGAAAAATTAGTAACAATCACCCAGAGAGCAGGTGTGTTTTTTCCTTCCTCTTTTTCCCTCTCAGTGCCTGCAGCAGAAATGGTTGTGTACAAGGCTGGTATTGATTTTGAAACCATTTGACAAAGGATAAATAAGATGGGAGAGAAGGGAGGCCTTAGCCATGAGGTTTTTGATCAATCAACATGTCACAGCTGGAACAAAATTCAATTGTTATTTATCAAAATTCCCTACTTGGTTAGGGATACCATGCAGTGCTGCTTTGCAGAGCTCTTAAGAACCCATGAAGGGGATACTGTACACACGTCATTGCTTTTCAAATGGATTACGTGACTGAAATATTTACTTGTGAAAACAATACTTCTAATGTAATGAGGATTGTAAAGATGATACAGGACTAATCATAGTTGAAAGGTATAAGGATACTAGGTTACATAAACATACAGTATGTCTATAACATGGAGAGGCCGAAGCAGAGACGGTAGGAAGAGTATAATACATGTTCGAACCGAATCAAATTACTGATTTTATCCTTGTGGATCTGCTCGGACCATATGGCATTTTACATATAATACACTCCATTGAACTTACTTATATGGCCTCAATAGACTCCATTTCTAACGTTTCCTCTAACGACCATGATTTCTACACATAAAAGGATGGGCCAAAGGTCAGGACCGACCAGTCATTTCACAACCGTACAGACTGATGAGGAGAACATACAGGCAACTGACAAAAATAAACACTTGAGTAAATGAGGGATACAAAGTATATTGAAAGCAGGTGCTTCCACACAGGTGTGGTTCCTGAGTTAATTAAGAAATGCCAAAATGCCCAGATGCTCATTATTTTGGCTACTATGATTAGAAGAAGAGATCTTAGTGACTTTGAAAGAGGGGTCTCAAAGGGTGTCAGGATGCGCCATTCCATTTCTCAGCAGCACGAGATCGATCAGGCAGAGGCCTGACAATCCCAGGCGGATGGAAATACAAAGCGAAAACACTCTAACTATGACATCATTTGCGCTTGGGTATTAATCTTGCTTTTTAAGGGCTGTGTTGCTCCTGCCTCGGCCTCCCCCTGCTATATCCACCCGTGTATGCAACACACGCCACACACACCACAAAACACACACACACACACACACACACACACACACACACACACACACACACACACACACACACACACACACACACACACACACCACACACACACACACACACACACACACACCATTGCCCAGTGTTGCCGTTCCGAACTAAGTTACCAAAACATATCCATTAAGGAGATAGATGGATGCGTAACTGCCGGTGAC
>NC_036855.1:67054518-67091182 GCF_002910315.2 Salvelinus sp. IW2-2015
TGTGTCTGTCTGTTGTGTGTGTCGTAAGTTGCTGTGTGCTGTGTGGTGTGTGTGTGTTGTGTGTGTGTGTGTGTGTGTGTGTGTGTGTGTGTGGTGTGTGTGTGTGTGGTTGTGTGTGTGTGTGTGCGTGTCACACCAGATCTCAACCCCAAATTAACATTTTATGGAGATTCTGGAGCGGCGCCTGAGTCAGCGTTTTCCAAATCTCTCCTGGGGGGTGGGTGGTTGGCTGCTTTGAAAACAAAAGGAGCTCACAGAGAGGGTGGGTTACGGGTTAGGGCTACAGTACATGTACAATGGGAGCCGTTGTTTGAGTTGTGCTGTTTAAAATATACCACACAGGACATAATGGCTGCCTACTAGTAAAACCACTACATCTCACGGCCTGGCTGATGACTGAGTCATCTGCCCAGCGGAACACAACAGAACAGCTAGCAGGCCAGGGAGGCAGCCACAGGGCTGTTATCCAAGTGGCACCCTATCCCTAGAGATAGTGAACTACTTTTGACTAGAGGACTATGGGTCAAAAAAAGTGCACTACACAGGGAATAGAGTACATTTCAGATGCACCAGGGTTTTAGTTGGGTTTTAAGTGCATTGGGAAAGTATTCAAACCCTTTGAAATATCACATTTTCAAGTATTCACACCCTTTACTCAGTACTTTGTTGAAGCACCTTTTGCAGCGATTACAGCCTTGAGTCTTCTTGGGTATGACACTACAAGCTTGGCACACCTGTATTTGTGGAGTTTCTCCCATTCTGATCTGCAGATCCTCTCAAGCTCTGTCAGGTTGGATGGGGAGCGTCGCTGGACAGCTATTTTCAGGTCTCTCCAGAGATGTTCGATCAGGTTCAATTCCGGGCTATGGCTGGACCACTCAAGAACATTCACAGACTTGTTCCGAAGCCACTCCTGCATTGTCTTGGCTGTGTGCTTAGGATCGTTGTCCTGTTGGAAGGTGAACCTTAGGACCTCAGACTGGAGCGGAGTGCTCTGGAGCAGGTTTTTATCAAGGGTCTCTCTGTACTTTGCTCTGTTCATCTTTCCCTTTATGCTGACTCCGATCATCTGTCCCTCAATCCTAATCTCCCAGTCCCTGTCGCTGAAAAACACCCCCACAGCATGATGCTGCCACCACCATGCTTCACCGTAGGGATGGTGCCAGGTTTCCTCCAGATGTGACGCTTGGCAATCAGGCCAAAGAGTTCAATCTGGGTTTCATCAGACCAAAGAATCTTGTTTCTCATGGTCTGAGAATCTATAGGAGCCTTTTTGGCAAACTCCAAGCAGGCTGTCATGGGCCTTTTACTGAGGAGTGGCTTCTGTCTGGCCACTCTACCATAAAGCCCGGATTGGTGGAGTACTGTAGAGATGGTTGTCTTTCTGGAAGGTTCTCCCATCTCCACAGAGGAACTGTGGAGCTCTGTCAGAGGGACCATTGGGTTCTTGGTCACCTCCCTGAACAAGGCCCTTCTCCCTCGATTTCTCAGTTTGGCTGGGCGCCCAGCTCGAGGAAGAGTCTTCGTGGTTTCAAACTTCTTCCATTTAAGAATGATGGAGGCCACTGTGTTCTTGGGGACCTTCAATGCTGCAGACATTTTTTGATACCCTTCCCCAGATCTGTGCCTTGACACAGTCCTTTCTCGGAGCTCTACAGACAATTCCTCAACTGTGGGACGTTATATAGACAGGTGTGTACCTTTCCAAATCATGTCCAATCAATTGAAATTAGCACAAGTGGCCTCCAATCAAGTTGTAGAAACATTTCAAGGATTATCACTGGAAACGGGATGCACCTGAGCTCAATTACGAGTCTCATAGCAAAAGGTCTTAATACTTATGTAAATAAGGTCTTTCTATATTTATTTTTTTATAAATTAGCAAAAATGTCTAAAAACCGGTTTTCACTTTGTCATTATGGGGTATTGTGTGTAGATTGATGAGGAATGGATTTTATTTTATACATTTTTGAATAAGGCGGTAACGTAACAAAATGTGTAAAAAGTCAAGAGGTCTGAATACTTTCCTAATGCACGGTATACTGTACCTACAGCTGACCTATTTCAAATCAAATCAAACTTTATTTGCCACATGGGCCCGAATACAACAAGTTTAGACTTTACCGTGAAATGCTTACTTACAAGCCCTTAACCAACAATGCAGTTCAAGAAGAAGAAAATATATACCAAGTAGGCTAAAATAAAAAGTAATAATAAAAAGTAACACAAAAACAATAACAATAACAAGGCTATATATATATATATTTTTTTTTTTTTCACCTTTATTTAACCAGGTAGGCTAGTTGAGAACAAGTTCTCATTTACAGTGTAACGCTCGACGTAAGGTGGAAGAGAGGAGGACTAAGGCGCAGCGTGGTAAATGTTCATGATGATGAATTTGAATGCTAATCCAACAAACAGAACACTAACAAAATACAAAACAACAAACGAAGTGAACAAACGAACGAAACAGTACCGTGTGGCGAACAAACACTGACACGGCAACAAACACCCACAAACCAAAAGTGAAACCCAGGCTGCCTAAGTATGATTCTCAATCAGGGACAACGATTGACAGCTGCCTCTGATTGAGAATCATACCAGGCCGAACACAAAACCCCAACATAGAAAAACACACATAGACAGCCCACCCCAACTCACGCCCTGACCATACTAAATAAAGACAAAACAAAGGAAATAAAGGTTCAGAACGCTGACATTACACTGCCGACCTGGCCAAGAATAAAGCATAGCAGTGTGAACAGACAACAATACAGAGTTTACACCATGGAGAAACAATAAACAAGTCAATAACACAGTAGGGGAAAAATGAGTCTATATACACAGTGTGTGCAAAAGGCATGAGGAGGTAGTCAATAAATAGGCCATAGGAGCAAATAATTACAATTTAGCAGATTAACACTGGAGTGATAAATCATCAGATGATCATGTGCAAGTAGAGATACTGGTGTGCAAAAGAGCAGAAAAGTAAATAAATAAAAAACGTAAGGGATGAGGTAGTAAATTGGGTGGGCTGTTTACAGATGGACTATGTACAGCTGCCAGCGATCGGTTAGCTGCTCAGATATGCAGATGTTTAAAGTTGGTGAGGGAAATAAAAGTCCAACTTCAGCGATTTTGCAATTCGTTCCAGTCACAGGCAGCAGAGAACTGGAAGGAAAGGCGGCCAAATGAGGTGTTGGCTTTTGGGATGATCAGTGAGAATACCTGCTGGAGCGCGTGCTACGAGTGGGTGTTGTTATCGTGACCAGTGAACTGAGATAAGGCGGAGCTTTACCTAGCATGGACTTATAGATGACCTGGAGCCAGTGGGTCCGCCGACGAATATGTAGCGAGGGCCAGCCGACTAGAGCAATACAGGTCGCAGTGGTGGGTGGTATAAGGTGTTTTAGTAACAAAACGGCACAATGTGCACAATGGCACAATGATAAACTGCATCTAGTTTGCTGAGTAGAATATTGGAAGCTATTTTGTAGATGACATCGCCAAAGTCGAGATCGGTAGGATAGCCAGTTTTACTAGGGTAAGTTTGGCGGCGTGAGTGAAGGAGGCCTTTGTTGCGAAATAGAAAGCCGATTCTTGATTTGATTTTGGATTGGAGATGTTTAATATGAGTCTGGAAGGAGAGTTTACAGTCTAGCGACACCTAGGTATTTATAGATTCCACATATTCTAGGTCGGAACCGGCCAGGGTGGTGATGCTAGTCGGCGCGGCGGATGCAGCAGCGAAACGGTTGAAAAGCATGCATTTGGTTTTTACTAGCGTTTAAGAGCAGTTGGAGGCCACGGAAGGAGTGTTGTATTGGCATTGAAGCTCGTTTGGAGGTTAATATAGCACAGTGTCCAAGGAAGGGCCAGAAGTATACAGAAGGTGTCGTCTGCGTAGAGATTGAGCAGGGAATCGCTCGCAGCAAGAGCAACATCATTGATATAACAGAGAAAAGAGTTGCCCGAGAATTGAACCTGTGGTACCCCCATAGAGACTGCCAGAGGACCGGACAACATGCCCTCCGATTTGACACATGAACTCTGTCTGCAAAGTAGTTGGTGAACCAGGCAGAAAAACCGAGGCTACTGAGTCTGCCGATAAGAATATGGTGATTGACAGAGTCGAAAGCCTTGGCCAGGTCGATGAAGACCGGCTGACAGTACTGTCTTTTATCGATGGCGGTATTGATATCATTAGTACCTTGAGCCGTGGCTGAGGTGCACCCGTGACTGGCTCGAAACCAGATTGCACAGCGGAGAAGGTACGGTGGGATTCGAGATGGTCAGTGATCTGTTTATTACTTGGCTTTCGAAGACCTTAGATAGGCAGGGCAGGATGGATATAGGTCTGTAACAGTTTGGGTCCAGGGTGTCTCCCCCTTTGAAGGGATGCCCGCGGCAGCTTTCCAATCCTTGGGGTCTCAGACGATATGAAAGAGAGGTTAAACAGGCTGGTAATAGGTGTTTTACGAACAATGGCGGCAGATAGTTTCAGAAAATAGAGGGTCTAGATTGTCAAGCCCAGCTGATATGATGGTCCAGGTTTTGCAGGGGGGGGGGGGGCGAGTAGCCAGGTGGAAGGCATGGCCAGCCGTTGAGAAATGCTTGTTGAAGTTTTCGATTATCATGGATTTATCGGTGTGACTGTGTTACCTAGCCTCAGTGCAGTGGGCAGCGGGCAGGAGGTGCTCTTGTTCTCCATGGACTTTACAGTTGTCCCAGAATCTTTTGGAGTTAGAGCTACAGGATGCAAATTTCTGCTTGAAAAAGCTAGCCTTTGCTTTCCTGACTGACTGTGTGTATTGGTTCCTGACTTCCCTGAACAGTGCATATCGCGGGGACTATTCGATGCTATTTGCAGTCCGCCACAGGATGTTTTGTGCTGGTCGAGGGCAGTCAGGTCTGGAGTGAACCAAGGCTATAATCTGTTCTTTAGTTCTGCATTTTTTTAACGGGGCATGCTTATCTAAGATGGTGAGAAAGTTACTTTTAAAGAATGCCAGGCATCCTCAACTGACGGATGAGGTCAATATCCTTCCAGGATACCCGGGCCAGGTCAATTAGAAAGGCCTGCTCGCAGAAGTGTTTTTAGGGAGAGTTTGACAGTGATGAGGTGTCGGGTTGACCGCGGACCCGTAGCGGATACAGGCAATGAGGCAGTTGATCGCTGAGATCCTGATTGAAGACAGCAGAGGTGTATTTGGAGGGCAAGTTGGTCAGGATAATGTCATGAGGGTGCCCATTTACGGATTTTAGTGTTGTACCTGGTGGGTTCCTTGATGATTTGTGTGAGATTGAGGGCATCTAGCTTAGATTGTAGGACTGCCGGGGTGTTAAGCATATTTAGGTCAAAGGTTTAGGTCACCTAACAGAACAAACTCTGAAGCTAGATGGGGGGAGATTAATTCACAAATGGTGTCCAGGGCACAGCTGGGAGCTGAGGGGGGTCGGTAGCAGGCGGAAACAGTGAGAGACTTATTTCTGGAGAGATTATTTTTTTTAACTGTTTGGGTATGGACCTGGAAAGTATGACATTACTTTGCAGGCTATCTCTGCAGTAGATTGCAACTCCTCCCCCTTTTGGCAGTTCTATCTTGACGGAAGATGTTATAGTTGGGTATGGAAATCTCAGAATTTTTGGTGGCCTTCCTAAGCCAGGATTCAGACACGGCAAGGACATCAGGGTTGGCAGAGTGTGCTAAAGCAGTGAGTAAAACAAACTTAGGGGGGAGGCTTCTGATGTTGACATGCATGAAACCAAGGCTTTTTTGATCACAGAAGTCAACAAATGAGGGTGCCTGGGGACATGCAGGGCCTGGGTTTACCTCCACATCACCCGAGGAACAGAGGAGGAGTAGGATGAGGGTGTGGCTAAAGGCTATCAAAGCTGGTCGCCTAGAGCGTTGGGGACAAAGAATAAAAGGAGCAGATTTCAGCTCGTGGTAGAATAGATTCAGGGCATAATGTGCAGACAGGGGTATGGTGGGGTGCGGGTACAGCGGAGGTAAGCCCAGGCACCGGGTGATGATGAGAGAGTGTCTATGCATAGGTAACAAACAAACAGCGAGTAGCAGCAGTGAACTACCCTCTGTAGCGCCTTACAGTCAGATATTGAGCAGTTGCCATACCAGGCGGTGATGCAACCGGTCAGGATCCTCTCGATGGTGCAGCTGTAGAACCTTTTGAGGACCTGGGGGCCCATGCCAAATCTTTTCAATCTCCTGAGGGGGAAAAGGTTTTGTCGATGGTGTTGGAGTCGTGTTTGGCCACGCAGTTGTGGGTGAACAGGGAATACAGGAGGGGACTAAGTACACATCCCTGAGGGGCCCCAGTGTTAAGGATCAGCATGGCAGACGTGTTGTTGCCTACTCTTATCACCTGGGGGCGGACCGTCAGGAAATCCAAGATCCAGAGGGAGGTGTTTAGTCCCAGAGTCTTTAGCTTAGTGATGAGCTTCGTGGGCACTATAGTGCTGAACGCTGATCTGTAGTTGATGAACAGCATTCTCACATAGGTGTTCCTTTTGTCCAGGTGAGAAAGGGCGGTGTGGAGTGCGATTGAGATTGCATCATCTGTGGATCTGTTGGGGCGGTATGCGAATTGGAGTGGGTCTAGGGTGTCCGGGAGGATGCTGTTGATGTAAGCCATGACCAGCCTTTCAAAGCACTTCATGGCTATCGACGTGAGTGCCACAGGGCGGTAATCATTTAGGCAGGTTGCCTTCGGTTCCTTGGGAACAGGGACTATGGTGGTCTGCTTGAAACATGTAGGTATTACAGACTAGGTCAGGGAGAGGTTGAAAATGTGAGTGAAGACACTTGATAGTTGGTCCGCGCATGCTTTGAGTACACGTCCTGGTAATCCGTCTGGCCCAGCGGCTTTGTGAATGTTGACCTGTTTAAAGGTTTTGTTCACACCGGCTACCTAGAGCGTTATCACAAAGTCATCCAGAACAGCTGGTGCTCTCGTGCATGCTTCAGTGTTGCTTGCCTCGAAGCGAGCATAAAAGGCATTTAGTTCGTCTGGCAGGCTCGCGTCACTGTGCGGCTCGCGTCTGGGTTTCCCTTTGTAGTCCGTAATAGTTTTCAAGCCTTGCCACATCCGATGAGCGTCAGAGCCTGTGAAGTAGGATTCAATCTTAATCCTGTATTGACACTTTGCTTATTTGATGGTTCGTCTGAGGGCATAGCAGGATTTCAAATAAGCGTCCGGATTAGTCTCCTGCTCCATGAAAGCGGCAGCTCTAGCCTTCAGCTCGATGCAGATGTTGCCTGTAATCCATGGCTTCTGGTTGGGATATGTACATACAGTCACTGTGGGGACGACGTCGTCGATAGTCTGATAGTCTGTGCTAGCAAAACAGTCCTGTAGTGTAGCATCCGCGTCATCTGACCACTTCCGTATTGAGCGAGTCACTGGTACTTCCTGCTTTAGTTTTTGCTTGTAAGCAGGAATCAGGAGGATAGAATTGTGGTCATATTTGCCAAGTTTAGGGCGGGGGAGAGCTTTGTATGCATCTCCGTGTGTGGAGTAAAGGTGGTCTAGGACTTTTTTCCCCCTTGTTGCACATGTGACATGCTGGTAAAAATGTGGTAAAACTGATTTAAGTTTGCCTGCATTAAAGTCCCAGGCCACTAGGAGCGCCGCTTCTGGGTGAGCATTTTCTTCTTTGTTTATGGCCTTATAGAGTTGGTTGAGAGCGGTCTTGTAATGCTCGTCTGATGAAGAAGGAGTGGACCAAAGCGCAGCGTAGTACGTGTTCATGATCATTTATTTAAACTGAACACTGAGACAAAATAACAAAATGGAACGAAACGAAACAGTTCTGTCTGGTGCAGACACAAAACAGAAAACAACTACCCACAAAACACAGGTGGGAAAAAGCTGCCTAAGTATGATTCTCAATCAGAGACAACGATAGACAGCTGCCTCTGATTGAGAACCACACCCGGCCAAACACAAAGAAATACAAAACATAGAAAATGAACATAGAATGCCCACCCAAATCACACCCTGACCAAACCAAAATAGAGACATTAAAAGCTCTCTAAGGTCAGGGCGTGACAGGTCTTAGTGCCAGCTTCGCTTTGTGGTGGTAAATAGACGGCTATGAATAATACAGATGAGAACCCTCTTGGTAGATAGTGTGGTCGACAGCTTATCATAAGGTACTCTACATCAGGCGAACAATACCTCAAGACTTCTTTAATATTAGACATTGCGCACCAGCTGTTATTGACAAAAAGACACACACCCCCACCCCTCGTCTTACCAGAGGTAGCGTCTCTGTTCTGCCGGTGCATGGAAAAACCCGCCAGCTCTATATTGTCTGTTTCTTCGTTCAGCCATGTCTCTGTGAAACATAAGATGTTACAGTTTTTAATGTCCCGTTGGTAGGATAATCTTAATAGTAGGTCATCAATTTTATTTTCGAACAATTGCACGTTAGCAACGATAATGGAAAGCATTGGGAGTTTACTCGCTCGCCTCGGTTTCTCAGAAGGATCCCTGATCTGCGTCCCCTTTTCCGGCGTCTTTTCTTCATGCAAAAGGCGTGGATCTGGGCCTGTTCCAGTGAAAGCAGGATATCCTTCTCATCGGACTCGTTAAAGAAAAAAGGTTCTTCCAGTCCGCGGTGAGTAATCGCTTTTCATATGTCCAGAAGTTATTTTCGGTCATAAGAGGCGGTACCAGCAACATTATTTACACAATAAGCTAAAAAATAAGTTACACAAGACCCCCCCCAAAAATAACAACATTTCGCAATTGTTTGGGAGAATGTAAAACGTCAGCCATGTTCTTCGGCGCCATCCTTATTTGTGTGTAATGTAGTGTGTATATTTCAAATGTTAAAGACAGTGAGGTGTAGTGTCCAGATATCAAACGCTATCCAGGTGTCTGCTTCCCTGGTAAAGCACCAATACTGGATGAGTATGCGTCACCTATTGAATGTATACATGTATACAAGTCGACCACAAGGTTGTTACAGGCCATTGCTGCCTTAGAGGTAGCTACAAATACACATGTTAAAGTGGTAAACGTGTTACACCTGTCTATGGCAGTGTTGGTCTTTGGTTTGAGTGAGCTGGTGGTAATGGTAGTGGTGGTTGTGTTGCCTAAATAGCCTATCCTAAGGTACACTACAAGAGGGAGGGGAGATACTGACAGGGTCTTTAGGGTGCAGGGGCCATGTACATTCAGTAGGTGCGTGGGAAGTATTGGTATTCCCAGGCATGTCCCTCACACACACACACAAAGACACCCAGCCCTGGCTACTGCTTATTCTAGGCGCATTCTCTCCAAACCCAAAACATCCACTAGGCATGAATGCAATGCATAAAATAGCCATATCTCACGTGAAAAATAAATAGCTATGCCTAGCATTACAGCAGAGTTTAAAAGGCATTAGCTTTGATTGTTTTGTCTTCGAGGTATTCAAAATCACAGACTGTAATGACCCCACCAACATCTAAAAGCAAGGCCCTCCACTTCCTCGCTGTCCTCATTATATTCAAAACATAAACTAGACATCTACCAGGGACAATGACCCATGTACCATCTCTTCAACCACTGAATCAAAGGTGATGACATATATCTCTGTTGCAGAGCCAGTTGCAGTAACCACCAGCCGATGATGAGCTGTCAGTCTTCCATTACAGCTATCCATTTCAATTTCACAGCTCTGACATTTCTCAGTAAAGCCACAGAATACACTCATTATGCAACCCAACACAAACCCCATGGCCTAATGACCAGGAGAGAATAGACCAGCATAACTGTGTATAAATACAGGACATGTTACCTACTGCTCTCCATTATTACGCAACGCTCCTCCATTCAGTACTATCTGTCCGTAACAGATAGAGGACAGACAGTCACACAGACTAGCCTTTAGTTGACAAGGATGGGAGAGCTTCTCTTAAAGGAGGAATAGAAACCTTAGCCTCTCGCCTTGTTGAATTCTATCCAGGTCCACTTCAATTAATTACACCTAAATAAATAATGCGCAAGGAGCCTTTTTAGGGGTTTTATTCTCGAGACATAAAAGCCGTTAATTATCACTCTCAACGTGAGAGAGGAAGATAAGGGGGAGTGGAGTGTGGATTGAAAGAAGGTAACAAACAGAATGTCAAATGATCTACTTTCAAAACCACATAGAGAACCAAAGATCACCAAGGAAAGTCTCATATTTGCTTGGGTGGATGTCAGACAGGACTCCTTGATATAGACAATATGGAAGTGGTGCTTGCTGAACAGAGCATCGAGGGAAGAGCACTACAAGTCTCTGAATTACTCTTACTTGTTTTTGAGTGTCCAGGGGGGAAAGGAGGCAGGTGAAGTTTGTCCTTATTACCAATGTCAGAGATTCGATTAAGCACAAGGAAAGCAAATGATCCCAATGAACTAATGATTAATCCAGCAGGTCTATTTACTAATGTACCAGAATGCATTAGAGGCATAAGTTAATGGGGACAGGACATCAATTCAAATACAAATGAACCACATTTGCATCGGACGCTTATTGACTGGTGTAACAAAACGAATTACAAAAGGTAATCTACTTATAAACCTTAGAGACAGATGAAACATGATTTCCTACATATCTGCGATTTGACTTAGGACTGATTCTTGCCTCCGGAAATGACAGACGTCAATGCAAACTGACTGGGCTAGTCAGTGGTCAGAATAGAAATATGGTCTGAGTAAAGAGAAAAATGGATAGAGAACAGCTTCAATGATCACCCACCCCAAAATAAACAACTGCAGCTGTTGAAAAAACGGACAATGGTGATTCTCAATTCCTGCTCCGATTTAGAAATATCCTGAGATGGATAGCTGGTCCTATAAATTAATGTGCAGTAAATCAAAATGAATGACATGATTTAACATGATCAATGCTTGCCGTCTTACCATAGCAGTGCCTGTGGTGGGAACGTTCCCACACTCTCTTAGGGTAAGCGCTAAGCGCTAGTGCCACTATGGTTACAGTCAGGGAGGGCAGAGCTCCAGAGAAGGGCTCCTGGGGTGACAGTGCTGTGGCATCTTCAGAGATGGCGGTTCTATCAGTGCGATGTGGTGCGCTATGGCAGCGCCTCCCCAGAGGTGCTTTAAAACACTCCCTCCCTCCCTCTCTCCCGCTCGGTGGATGAAAGCAGGCGACTTAATCCTCACTTTGTTCTGGTACACAGATGAACATGAAAGCCCCACTTCTGTGGATTGCTTCCCTCTGGGCCCTTAGGCACAACGCTGGACCAGGAGCACCAGTCTTATCAATAATGCTCTGCTCTTAACTGGAGCCTTCAATTGGGGGAAAATATGCCACATTTCACAGGAATCTGTCCCATCCTTCCCTCCTTCCCTCCCCCTCATTCCCAGCGGTAATGACGCTTTTGCTAGCTTGTTTAATACCGTCTAGTAAGTGATTTTTGAGAGGGAGGGACCTGTCCTCATATTACTGAACTTCTCCATTCTCTTGGAGGGGGAAAGGGGGGTTGGGGGTCAAAAAAAGAGAGAAAGCAGACGTTTCTATTTGATGTTTCGATCTGGGATTGATCTAGGAGGAAAGGCCTGCGTTCTGAAAGTGGGATTATTGGCTTGGCTGGCTCTCCTCAGATGTCAAAGATCTTTGAACAGTCTTGTAAAGTGCTCTACTTCCAGGCTGCTGCTGAACTGATTATGAACTCATCAAAAGAGAACCTGTCTCCATATTAATGAACCTCTCCGTTCTCTTGACACAGGGCCCGTCTTCTCACACATACCTGTCACACTGTGAGAACCGCTACTGCTGCTGCTTTCCTGAACACAGCAGAACAAAGGTTTGATCCTGTCGGGCTCAGTCCCCCATCCAAGTGTCTCCTACTCCTCCTCCTCACATCCTGACTGTGATGCTTCTGGGGCAGACTGCTTACCAGGGTACAGGAGGTGTCAGAACCCACATGAGTATCCTGCAGTATTTATTTGTATGGGAGGTGTCAGTACCCACATGAGTATCCTGCAGTATTTATTGTAGTGTTTTGTGGACATGATGCCTGTAGTATACTGGAGTATTTATTGTAGTCTTTTGTGGACAGGATGACTGTAGTATACTGCAGTATTTATTGTAGTGTGTTGTGGACATGATGACTGTAGTATACTGCAGTATTTATTGTAGTGTTTTGTGGACATGATGACTGTGTAGTATTAACTGGGCAGTATTATTGTAGTGTGTTGTGGACATGATGCTTAGTATACGGCAGTAATTTATTGTAGTGTTTGTGGGCAGGACGATGACTGGTAGTATACTGTAGTAGTATTATTGTAGTGTTTTGTGCACAGAGGTGACTGTAGTATACTGCAGTATTTATTGTAGTGTTTTGTAGACATGATGACCTTGTAGTATTACTGCCATACTTTATGTAGTTGTTTGTGGGACATGATGACGTGTAGTTTATACTGCAGTATTTTATTGATAGTGTCTTGTGGCCAGGGATGACTGTAGTAACTTTTAGTAATTATTGTATGTGTTTTGTGGACAGGAATGACTGTAGCATTTATGCGCATATTTATTTAGTAGTGTTTTCGTGGAATGGACAGTATTGACTGTAGTATAGTGTAGTTATATGCGGGGGTTTTTGGACAAGGATGCTTAGTATACTGGGAGTATTTATTATGTAGTTTTGGGACAGGACGACTGTAGTAATTTACTGCACCTTATTTATATGTTAGTGTTTTTTGTGGACTATGCACTGTAGATATACAATGAGTATTATTCTGTAGTCTTTTGTGGACAGATTGACTGTGTATACTGAGAAGTATTCTATGGTAGTGTGTGTGCATTTAAGGACATGATGGACTTTGATATACTGCAGTATGTTTTGTGGTGTTTGTGAACAGGGGGATATTGACTAAAGTAACGGTTGTTACCTTGCATATTTATATTGTAGTGTTATTATGGGACATGCAGACTGTAGTTATACTGGATATTTTATTGTAGTGTGTTCGTGGACATGCTTGACTGTAGTATACTGGAGTATTTATGTGGTGTTTGTGGACATGAATGACTGTAGTATACTGCAGTATTTATTGTAGTGTTTTGTGGAACTGTGACTGTAGATATACTGGAGTATTTAGTGTTGCGTGTTTTGTGGACATGATGACTGTAGTAATACTGGAGTAATTATTGTGGTGTTTTGTGACATTGATGCCTGTAGTATTAGTAACTGGAGATATTATTTGGTGTTTTTTGTGGACATATGCCTGTAGTTATACTGCAGTATTTATTGTGCGTGTTTATGTGGACATGATGAGCTTAGTATACTGGCCGTATTTATATAGTATTTTGTGGACATGATGACTGTAGTAAGTGCAAGTATTTATTGTAGTAGTGTTGTATTGGACATAACTGTAATATATTGTTTGTAACACCTGCTGACTAGGGTTAGCTAAAATGACTACCAGACTATGCCAGGTCCTGTTTAATGAAGGGGACAACCAGAACACTAAGACACAGGTTCATGACAGGCACCTATTGAGTTGGTCAACAGCTCTGAGAAATGCATTGGACAGAAAGAAGCGCTACACCAATTGAGGAGAACCTCAGAGAAAATCCCGGCATGAGATCCCAAGGACAGCACGTTTCAAATCAAAAACATTATAGTAAGCCTACACGACGAGGGATACTACAATGTGTAGTATAGCATTTCTAAATCCAGGATGAATATGATCATTTTTCACCCAATAACAGGACAGTGACTGCAGGGCGTTGTAAGAGAGACGCGAATGAGACAGGAGAGGACGTAGAGAAGAAACAGGACATCTGCTTTCAGATGAGCATGTCCCCACATTTAGTGAAAGGTGAGGGGGGATGGTGTTGTGTTTTTGAGGGGGTGTAGTGTTTCCTGAGGTTGCAGGGTGTTGCTGGCGTTGTGATGTTGCCAGTCACACACACAGGAGAGAGAGAGAGAGAGAGAGAGAGAGAGAGAGAGAGAGAGAGAGAGAGAGAGAGAGAGAGAGAGAGAGATGAGAGGAGAGAGAGAGAGAGGAGAGAGAGAGAGAGAGAGAGAGAAGAGAGAGAGAGAGAGAGAGAGAGAGAGAGAGAAAGAAAGAAAGAAAGAGAAAAGAAAGAAAGAAAGAAAGAAAGAGAAAGAAAGAAAGAAAGAAAGAAGGAAAAGAGAGAGATAGGGGATATGGAGGAAGAGAGAGAGAAAGAGGAGCGATTTGAGAAAAGACAAGAGAGAAAGAGAAAGAGAGAATGAGTGAGAGAGAGATAAAAAGAGAAGGGGGCATGGTTGGGTGAACTGTAATTGATTAATGTAAAGGCAGATGGGGGTCTCCAGGGAGACGAAGGGGAAGAATCCAAGCAGATGGTCTAATTGCCAACTTAATTATGTGTAGCAGAGAAAACCCCCCATCCACATGGTATGATGGATCATTATAGCTCGCTGTGCATAAACACCAATATGCTTTTAAATCTGGATGGCAAAGCTCAACAAATCTCCACAAAGCCAAAAGTATCGTATTTCAAAGGCTGCTGTCAAGAGGTGTGCTGAACAACCATGCTAATATGATGAATTCCATTAAAGACCATAAGGCCCTACAACCGCCACCTTCCCCTATCACATCACCCCCAACAGAAGAAATAGGGAGTTTGCCAAGTTGAATATACAGGGTTTAGTTTTGTCTATAATGAGTGGTGCTGTGATGGCCAGAATTCACAAGAGAAGGGCCAAGCTAAACAACAGTAACATACACTCTATGAGGATATGAGTAAGGTCCAAGGATTCAACCGATGTCACTCGCATACACTTGAACATGTAAATATGATGATTGTTATAACTAAGTGAAATTATAATAAATACGTATTAGATTGAAACACTACAGATCGATCTTGTCAGTCAAACAGGCTAAAACACAAGGGGTCATTGGTGAAAGAGTTTATGTGCTATATAGTACCTATACAATGTCCTCTCTGTCTCTCGTCCTTCTCTCTGCTCTACACACGCACACCGATTCCCCTCCCCTCCCCGCCCACACCACACACACAACACAAACACACACACACACACACCACACACAACACACACACACACACACCCACACACAACCACACACAACACACCAACACAACACACACCACACACACACCACACCACACAACAGCACAACCACAGACACACACACACACACCACACACAACCCATCATGGGGTAGTGTGGTTAGTAGTGACCTCCTGATTAGAGGTTAACAGTGGTGCTGCTGTGGACAGGGACAGATGGTTAATATGCGCTGTGTCTTCTGTGCTCTCACACTGCTCCTGGTTAACTCTATTATGCCACACCAACCGCCTCCTCATTTGTACGAGAACTTTCTCGCCACACTCTGTATTGGCTCCCCCTAAATAATGCACTGAAGTGAATGGCCATCCATCGGGCTGAAAATTACCACAGGATCTCCCGATCTGGTTCATAAAGACACTTCACATACTAACAGGGTTGGTTTTCAGGGTTGGATTATAGCTTTGAGCTACCTGCCAACTATATCAGTTTTGACCTGACATATCTGTCTTTGTAGAAAAAAAATCAACATCAGTTTGATGAAATATATTGTTATGTTTGAAAAGAAATGTAGCCTTGACCAATGTGTCTCTGAAATATTTTTTGACCAGTGTTTTCTCAAAGTAGCCTACATTCTGCAATACATGAATGGACATGGCTTCTTTAAAAGAGCACTTGGAGTGAGTGTGAATGTTGGTTATCTTTATATTGATGTGCCTATCAGATGTCAATTCAGCAGCGTGTATAATTTCTGTAGTCATTGATGTGCTCATTTCCGCTAGATACAACTTAACACATCCATCAAGGCCTAGAAAAAATAAGCCAATACCATATGAAACATATATAATAAAATACAATCCAATATTGACTCATGTGTTGTCAACAATATTGTCATTGACAAAAAAGGTTATCAAAAACATCCATTAACTATCTATTCGCGGTCTCATCCACGGTAGCACCCCCCACCAAGTAATAAAAAAGTGACTAGCATAGACTAGCATAGCGTCAAAGCTAATCCAAGCATCTAAATATATTAAATCCAAGTCCAAGGACACCAAGATAGAAAAGAATACAGATCTTGTGAACCAGCCATCATTTCCTATTTTAAAATAGTTACAGGAAGACCACAATATGTAAATCTATTAGCTAACCACGGTTAGCAAAAGACACACTTTTTTTACTCCACAGTTTTTTTACTCCATCAGTAGCTATCACTAATTCGACTAAATAAAGAGTAATATAGCCAAACGCAAAACAGCTAACAAGAAAACTTCGTTAAAATGACAGTCTGATAACATATTTTGGTATAGGATATGTTTTTTTTTGAAAAATGTGCATTTTTCAGGTATAAATCACAGTTCTACATGAGCTGCAATCTGAAATAGCGTTGGAAGCAGCCGGAATAATTACAGAGACCGGACGTCAATTACCAATTACTCATCTAAAACATTTCTGAAAAATACACAGCCTACAGCAATTGAAAGACAAAGATCTTGTGAATCCAGACAATATTTCAGATTTTCTAAGTTGTTTTACAGGGAAGGAACGACACAATATGTAAATCTATTAGCAACCCAGATAGCAAAAGACACAACTTTTTTTCTCCCACCCATTTTTTTCCTGCATCAGTAGCTATCACTAATTCGACTAAATAAAGATAATATAGCCACTAACCAAGAAACAACTTCATAAGATGACAGTCTGATAACATTATTTATGGTATAGGATATGTTTTTTTTTAGAGAAAAATGTGCATATTTCAGGTATAAATCACAGTTCTACATTGCAGCTGCAATCTGAAATAGCGTTGGAAGCAGCCAGAATAATTACAGAGACCGACGTTCAATTACCAAAATACTCATCCTAAAACATTCTGAGAAAAATACCACAGCCTACAGCAATCGAAAAGACACAGATCTTGTGAATCCAGACAAATTTCAGATTTTCTAAGTGTTTACAGCGAAAAACACAATATATCGTTATATTAGCATACCACATGAGCTAACATCACACCAGCATTGAATCAGGCAAAAGGGCGATAACGTTATCGCCACCAAAATATATTAATTTTTTTTCACGAACCTTCTCAGAATTCTTCAGATGACAGTCCTGTAACATCATATTAACACAATGCATATAGAGTTTGTTCGAAAATGTGCATATTTAGCATCACAAATCGTGGTTATGCAATGTAATCTGTCAAAACATGGCATGCATTTCTGGTCGGCGCCATCTTGGAAAGGCACCTAAGTTACGATTATTTATCGATTAGATTGACAAAAAAAATACAGGTTGGACAGCTAATGAAAGATGCATTGGTTATTAATGCAACCGCTGATTTAGATTTTTAAAATTTACGTTACTAGACATACATTGTTGTGAGTTACAGCCAGACTAGTGCCGCAAAAAATGGCTGACAACTGCGTTTACATTTTCCCACATTAATACGGAATAAAATCATAATAACTCTTACTTTGGACGAGCTTCCATCAGTATCTTGGCAATGTGTCCTTTGTCCAAAAGAATCGTTGCTTTGTTGTAAAACGACCCCTCAACTTCGGAACTAGCAGCTAACGAATAGCCACATGCCCAAATCCTCAAACGCAATACTAAGGAAATTCAAAAAATAGCAATATACTCGCATAAACTGATATAAATCGGTTTCAAATAACTTCGTTATGATTGTTTCTAACCCTATATCGAATTAAATCACAGACGGATATATCTTGATCAATAACGAGAGCTTTTGAGCATGCGATTCTGATGTCCTCCCTTTGCGTCCTGGGGGGAGCGTCGAAAAGAAGGGACAATCTCACTCCATTCCCTTTTATAAACTCTGAGAAACACCTAGAGACACCATTCCACTTCTCATGGTTACTGACATGCCAGGGGAAGGCGGGTGCAGTTCATGTCAAGCCATAGGGCACACACAGAGTTTTAAACTGATCTGAGATCAGAGACTATTTTTCAGAGCTTCGCATGTCCTGTCATGAGTTTCGCTGTAGAAAGAGTTCTGGTTCACCCACAGACATAATTCAAACGGTTTTAGAAACTAGAGATTGTTTTCTATCCAATAGTAATAATAATATGCATATTGTACGAGCAAGAATTGAGTACGAGGCAGTTTAATTTGGAAATGTAAAAAAAAAAATAATGCTAACAGCTCCCCCTATTGACAAAAGGTTTTAAGTCAGGAATATGTGTCATTAAATGTGGAATGCATAACAGACAACTCCCCGGTCATCCCATATCCAGCATTCCTCAGTCAGTGTGATTATGAATATTTGCTTTTCATTTCAGCCAGCAGTGACACAGTGTGAAGGAGTGAACAGGAGTCACTGTGGCTACTGTGACCTACAGAACAGTAGGCAGGATATTACACAGTTATACAGCGCCTTCGGAAACTATTCAGACCCTTTGACTTCTTCCACATTTTGTTTCGTTAAAGCCGTATTCTAAAATGGATAAAAAATAAATAAAGATTCAGCAATCTACACAGAATACCCCATAATGACAAAGCAAAAACAGGTTTTTAGAAATTGTTGCAAATGTTAATAAAAAACAAAAACTGAAATACCTCATTTACATAAGTATTCAGACCCTTTGCTATGAGACTTGAAATTGAGCTCAGGTGCATCCTGTTTCCATTGATCATCCTTGAGATGTTTCTACAACTTGATTGGAGTCCACCTGTGGTAAATTCAATTGATTGGACATGATTTGGAAAGGCACACAGCTGTCTATATAAGGCCCCACAGTTGACAGTGCATGTCAGAGCAAAAACCAAGCCATGAGGTTGAAGGAATTGTCAGTAGACTTCCGAGACAGGATTGTGTGGAGGCACAGATCTGGGAAAGGGTACCAAAACAGGATGCACATTTCTGCAGCATTGAAGTTCCCCAAGAGCACAGTGGCCTCCATCAATTTAATTTTAATTTCTTTGGTACTTTTTACCCTTTTTTCTTCCCAATTGGTAGTTACAGTCTTGTCCCATCGCTGCAACTACCGTACGGACTCGGGAGAGGTGAAGGTCGAGAACCATGCGTCCTCCGAAACACGACCCTGCCAAGCCGCACTGCTTCTTGACACACTGCCCGCTTAACCCGAAACCAGCCACACCAATGTGTCGGAGGAAACAACGCACAGCTGGCGACCGAAGTCAGCGAGCATGCGCCCAGCCCACCACAAGGAGTCGCTAGAGCGCGATGAGACAGGGACATCCCAGCCGGTCTCCCGGTCGCAGCTGGCTGCAACACAGCCCAGGATTGAACCCGGGTCTGTAGTGACGCCTCTAGTACCGCGATTCAGTGCCTTAGACCGCTGTGCCACTCGGGAGGCCCACCTCAATCCTTTTCAAATGGAAGAAGTTTTGAACCACCAAGACTCTTCCTAGAGCTGGCCGTCCAGCCAAACGGAGCAGTCGGGGGAGAAGGGCCTTGTTCAGGGAGGTGATCAAGAACCTGATGGTCACTCTGACAGAGCTCTAGAGTTCCTCTATGGAGATGGGAGAACCTTCCAGAAGGACAACCATCTCTGCAGCACTCCACCAATCAGGCCTTTATGGTAGAGTGGCCAGACGGAAGTCACTCCTCAGTAAGGGGCACATGACATCCCGCTTGGAGTTTGCCAAAAGTAATCTAAAGACTCTAAGACCATGAGAAACACAATTCTCTGGTCTGATGAAAGTAAGATTGAACTCTTTGGCCTGAATGCCAATCATCAGGTCTGTAGGAAGCCTGGTACCATCCCTATGGTGAAGCATGGTGGTGGCAGCATCATGCTGTGGGGATGTTTTTCAGTGGCAGGGACTGGGAAACTAGTCAGGATCTAGGCAAAGATGAACAGAGAAAAGTACAGCGAGATCCTGGATGAAAACCTGCTCCAGAGCGCTCAGGACCTCAGACTGGGGTGAAGGTTCACCTTCCAACAGGACAATGACCCTAAGCACAAAGCCAAGACAACGCAGGAGTGGCTTCGGGACAAGTCTCTGAATGTCCTTGAGTGGCCCAGCCAGAGCCCGGACTTGAACCCGATCAAACATCTCTGGAGGGATCTGAAAATAGCTGTGTAGCAACGATTCCCATCCAACCTGACAGAGCTTGAGAGGATCTGCAGAGAAGAATGGGAGAAACTCCCCAAATAAAGATGTGCCAAGCTTTTAACGCCAATCCCAAGAAGACTTGATGTTGTAATCACTGGCAAAGGTGCTTCAACAAAGTACTGAGTAAAGGGTCTGAATAATTATGCAAATGTGATATTTCCGTTTTTTTATAAATTAGCAAACAATTCCAAAAACATGTTTTTGATTTGTCATTATGGGGTATTGTGTGTAGATTGATGAGGAAATGTTTTTTAAATACATTTTAGAATAAGGCTGTACCGTAAGAGGAGAGGAGGTCTGGTCTCGGGCACACTCGTGCACCCGATTTAGCGAGTTCACCTCCTATGGAATCCCGTCAGTTTCCAAAGGCAGCTCTTCCGAGAGGAGTTGTGTCACCCGAGCTCTCTCGTGAACCTACGACGGGTGAGTTGGATACTCCTGAGCCTATGCAGTTGGGAAGAACTAGGCTATCAGTTTGGGAGCCCTCACAGAGGATGAATAATAACTGTTGTCTGTACTGTGGAGGGGCAGGACATTTTGTAGCTACCTGCCCTAATAGGAAACCCTTGGCTCTAGTGGGTACCAGTACTATGTTGAGTCAGACTGCGAGTTCCCTAATTCCCATCACCCAAGCACCCCTTTTTGCTCTTGTGCTGTGGGGAGACCAATCTAAGTCTCTCCGAGTGCTCATTGACTCTGGGGCTGATGAATGTCTTATGGATGCCACGATAGCTTCGGAGCTTGGTATTCCCACTCAGCTGCTCTCTGTGCCCATGGATGCTAGGGCACTGGACGGCCGCTCTATAGGGGAAGTCACCCATAGTACTGTGCCCGTTCAATTACGGGTTTCTGGTAACCACAGTGAGACCATACAGTTCCTCCTCATTGCATCTCCCCATGTTCTGGTAGTGTTGGGATTTTCCAGGCTACAAAAACACAATCCTGTGATTGACTGGACCACAAGCTCCATCCTGGGTTGGAGCCCGTTTTGCCATTCCCACTGCCTTCAAGCAGCACAGCCTTCCCCAAGTTGTCCTCCTCAGGATGTTAGCAAGACTGTGGATGTCTCTGCTATTCCTACTGAATACCATGACCTCCTGGAAATGTTCAGTAAGGCTTGTGCTACTTCCTATCCCCCGCACCGTCCTTATGATTGTGCCATTGACCTTTTCCCAGGCAGTACACTACCTCGGGGTCAGTTGTATTCTCTGTCCGGACCAGAGACCAAAGCTATGGAGGAGTACATAGAGGAGTCTCTGGCCACTGGGGCCGTCCGTCCTTCTGCATCTCCTGCTGGCGCAGGGTTTTTCTTTGTGGAGAAGAAGGACAAGACCCTGCACCCATGCATTGACTACCGGGGACTTAACGATATCACTGTCAAAAATCGTTACACCCTAACTCTCCTCTCCTCGGCGTTTGAACCTCTCCAAAGCTACCATGTTTTCCAAGTTGGACCTTCGGAATGCCTACCACCTGGTTCGGATACGCGAGGGGGGATGAGTGGATGCCAGGTGGCGTCCCTGGGGGGGTGCGTACTGTCACGCCCTGATCTGTCCCACCTGTCCTTGTGATTGTCTCCGCCCCCTCCAGGCGTCACTTGTTTTCCCCAGTGTATTTATCCCTGTGTTTCCTGTCTCTCTGTGACAGTTCATTTTGTATGTTTCCAAGTCAACCAGCGTTTTCCCCGTTCTTCTGCTTTTTGCATTCTCCTATTTCTAGTCCTCCTGGTTTTGACCCTTGCCTGTTTCTGGACTTTGTACCCGCCTGCCTGACTATTCTGCCTGCCTTGACCACGAGCCTGTCTGCCACTCCGTACCTCCTGGACTGGACATCTGCCTCCTGTGTCTGCATTTGGGTCTCACCTTGTGCCTTGATACAAAACATTGCTCTTTCCATGACATAGACTGACCAGGTGAATCCAGGGGAAAGCTATGATCCCTTATTGATGTCACTTGTTAATCCAATTCATCAGTGTATATGAAGGGGAGGAGACATGTTAAAGAAGGATTTTTAAGCCTTGAGACAATTTAGACATGGATTGTGTATACAGTGGGGAGAACAAGTATTTGATACACTGCCGATTTTGCAGGTTTTCCTACTTACAAAGCATGTAGAGGTCTGCCATTTTTATCATAGGTACACTTCAACTGTGAGAGACGGAATCTAAAACAAAAATCCAGAAAATCACATTGTATGATTTTTAAGTAATTAATTTGCATTTTATTGCATGACATAAGTATTTGATCACCTACCAACCAGTAAGAATTCCGGCTCTCACAGACCTGTTAGTTTTCTTTAAGAAGCCCTCCTGTTCTCCACTCATTACCTGTATTAACTCCACCTGTTTGAACTCGTTACCTGTATAAAAGACACCTGTCCACACACTCAATCAAACAGATTCCAACCTCTCCACAATGGCCAAGACCAGAGAGCTGTGTAAGACATCAGGATAAATTGTAGACCTGTACAAGGCTGGGATGGGCTACAGGACAATAGCCAAGCAGCTTGTGAGAAGCAAACAACTGTTGGCACAATATTTAGAAATGGAAGAAGTTCAAGATGACGGTCAATCACCCTCCGGTCTGGGGCTCCATGCAAGATCTCACCTCGTGGGGCATCAATGATCATGAGGAATGTGAGGGATCAGCCCAGAACTACACGGCAGGACCTGGTCAATGACCTGAAGAGAGCTGGGACCACAGTCTCAAAGAAAAACATTAGTAACACACTACGCCGTCATTGATTAAAATCCTGCAGCGCACGCAAGGTCCCCCTGCTCAAGCCAGCGCATGTCCAGGCCCGTCTGAAGTTTGCCAATGACCATCTGGATGATCCAGAGGAGGAATGGAGAAGGTCATGTGGTCTGATGAGACAAAAATAGAGCTTTTTGCTCTAAAACTCCACTCGCCGTGTTTGGAGGAATAGAAGGATGAGTACAACCCCAAGAACACCATCCCAACCGTGAAGCATGGAGGTGGAAACATCATTCTTTGGGGATGCTTTTCTGCAAAGGGACAGGACGACTGCACCGTATTGAAGGGAGGATGGATGGGCCATGTATCGTGAGATCTTGACCAACAACCTCCTTCCCTCAGTAAGAGCATTGAAGATGGGTCGTGGCTGGGTCTTCCAGCATGACAACGACCCGAAACACACAGCCAGGGCAACTAAGGAGTGGTCCGTAAGAAGCATCCAAGGTCCTGGAGTGGCCTAGCCAGTCTCCAGACCTGAACCCAATAGAAAATCTTTGGAGGGAGCCGAAAGTCCGTATCGCCAGCGACAGCCCCGAAACCTGAAGGATCTGGAAGAGTCTGTATGGAGGAGTGGGCCAAAATCCCTGCTGCAGTGTGTGCAAACCTGGTCAAGAACTACAGGAAACGTATGATCTCTGTAATTGCAAAACTAAGGTTTCTGTACCAAATATTCAGTTCTGCTTTTCTGATGTATCAAATACTTATGTCATGCAATAAAATGCAAATTAATTAATTAAAAATCATACAATGTGATTTCTGGATTTTTTGTTTAGATTCCTTCTCTCACATTGAAGTGTACCTATGATAAAAATTACAAGACCTCTACATGCTTTGTAAGTAGGAAAACCTGCAAAATTGTCAGTGTATCAAATACTTTTCTCCCCACTGTATGTGCCATTCAGAGGGTGAATGGGAAAGCCAAAATATTTAAGTGCCTTTGAACGGGGTATGTGTGTAGGTGCCAGGAACACCGTTTTGAGTGTGTCAATAACCTGCAACGCTGCTATGTTGTTCACGCTCAACAGTTTCCTGTGTGTATAAAGAATGCTCCACCACCCAAAAGGACGTCCAGCCAACTTGACACATTGGAGTCAACACGGGCCAAGCATCCCTAAGGAACGCTTTCAACACCTTGTAGAGTCCCATGCCCCCAATAAATTGATGCTGTTCTGAGGGAAAAGGGGTAGCAACACATATTAGGAAGGTGTTCCTAATGCTTTGTACACTCAGTGTAAGTGCAGTGACCTCACAAAGATATGTAGGGCACTATTTTCATACAGTGTACAGTTTTTCTCTTCTAGTTCAGGCCCGTAAAATATATATAGTTTATTGATTCCAAGCGAAAAGTCAGTGGTCAGTGCTTTCTTTGTGCTGTATGAAGGGACGTGAGGGAAGACAAGAACATCAATTAACTCTTACATTAACTGTCATCTTCAGGCACACAGAGGCACACAGGCACTGACAGCACTGAACAGTGTCACTAGTGTTGTGAATGCTTGTTTAGCAACCCCAGAATGCAATTCCAATCACGCACACAGCACTCTGGGTCCTAAACAAAGATGCTGCTGAACTTCAGGAAGCAAAGCCCTGAGCACCATGTTTGTAGAGTTGATATCCCAAGTATCAATGCTGTGAAACAGAGGAAACTAACCACTAATCACAGTCCCTGATAGTACAGCAACAGGAGTGAGTCCCCTATGAGAAAAGTGATGGATAGACAGACTACTTTATAGATGGCGGAAGAGAGGAAGACTTCAAGCATGAATAGCATGAGCATCATACTGTAGCATGTCCCAGCCATGTTGCTTCTCCAGGAGTCATGGGTACCAATATCTTCATATTACAGTATCTTGGACTTCAACATTCATTATCCATTAATAGATGCTTTATAAAGCATGTGATTAGCTAAACATGTGTTGCATTAAATTGACTACAAATCACCCCAAAAAGAGTAATTCATGGTATGCAGGATTTAGGTGCATTATTGAAAACACAGTATTCCCTTTGAAGAAACATTTAGTAATTAGTAACCAGAGAACAACTGCAAAAAGGATCAAACAAATCATTCTTAGATATTTCAGTGATCAGAAATCATTCCTGATCCTCCACTGTAATTAAAGCCGAAGAGAAAACTTCTTCCTCAAATGAATGGACAGGTCAGTGGACTAAAAAGAGCAAGAGCCATGTTTGATTCAGAGGAGTACGCAGTGAAGCCGTTCTCTCCACACTTCAAAGTCTAAATGTATGATTGTGCTAAAATGGGTGTCTGTGTCTACACTCAATTTTGGTAATAATTTGCTTTGAGGGAGGCAGAAAGAGAGAGAGAAACCTGGAAGCAATTTGTGATAGCACGGCCAAGTTGTATTTCTCCTCAAAAGAAAGTTATTGTAACTATTGACCTTTCTAGTGCTTGAATGGCATTTCCAACAACCATTCTGGAATGTCTTTGCTGTTCTCAAACAGAACTTTTGAATCAGTGTTGTTTTAGGCCCCCTCTCCAGAGTCAAGCACTTCAACTATTACTGTGTCCTCAATGTACATGTATCACACTGTTTGAACAGCCCTTCCCTCTGTTAACCATGTGTTGCTGCTGGACATGAACTCCCTGTAAGAAACCTAAAACACTTTGAACACAAAAGTATAGWGGGAAGATAGGGAGTTTCATTGAATTTCATGKATAACTCAACAGTTTTYTTGTAATGAGTCGATAATTAACACGTTTCATATTAAAGGCAGCTCACACTATCGTGACTAACATTTGGCTATCACATCTAAAATAGTTTGACTATCTGTTAATGAAGAGAGCCTCTAAGACGTTCTCCCATAGYRCTATGATKCATTAATGCTTTGAGATCCCTTCCCATGTTCCTCTGCTGCTCCCTTGTGGTGTGTCCAGATATCAGAGTCAGTTGATCTGTATGGGACTTAACGGCCAAGTAACTAGGCTCAAGTGAAAAAGCAGTTGCACAATATTCACTTATTAAAATACAAAATATGGAAAGTGAACAGATTTGCTGTAGCTCAGATCTTCTTACTCCTTTTAATTTATTGTTTTCACAATAATATTTGAGCTGCTCCTGTCTGAAACATCTGATAGCCCTCTGGTAGACAGTGACTCCTTCAAGAGGCTAGCAGTCTGGCAGTAATGATAACGTACAGTAACTGCACAGTACAATGTTGTTTGTTAGTTTTCTAATTTGTTTCAGACGTACTTGACCCAGTATGATCACCATCAGACACCTCAATAGCCTTCTACTCCAACCCAGCCCCCATCACCTTCCTCCAGCCACAGCCATGTGATCTCCCCTCCCCTCCTCCCTCCTCTAAAGCAATCAGGTAAATCCCACATTAACTCCTGGGGAAACGGACCATTAATATTTCAGTTGTTTCCCGGCCTGTTTGCGCTATACATCAATGCCTGGCCGCTCCTTTCAGAGCCATACATTAGAACTACTTTCAAAATACTTCATTGTCAGCCCATGGCAGTCTCATTATTTATTAAGATAAGAGGAAAGATGTGCAAAAAGAGCAGTTGGTGGCTCAGCTTTCTTTAAAAGCTTCCTTCTACTGTGATGCTGCCGCCCTCGTCTTCCTCCTCTTCGTCTCCCACATCCTCCTCCTACTCCTCCTCCTCTTCCTCTTCTTCCTCCTCCTCTCCCACATCCCCTCCTCACCCTCCTACTCCCCATCCTCTCCCACCTCCTCCTCTCTCCTCCTCCTCTTCTTCCGCCTCCTCTCCCACCTATTCCTCCTCTGTTACCTCATCCTCCTCCACCTTTTCCTCCTCCTTATCCTCTTCTACTACCATCTCCTCCATCTTCTCCACCTTCATCTTCCTCCTCAACTTCCTCCTCCACCTCCTCATTCAAGCTCCTTGATGTGTTAAAATGAGTGGCTCAGCTAAAATAAGTAGCAGTACCATAGTTTACTTAAAGACAAAATAGAATAATGCCTGTCTGTTGTCTAGTGTAATGTAATGTGTAGTAAAGTAAGTGTTCAGCTTACCATTACCAGAATGCTTCAAAGACTTCTGCCACTGCAAACCGGCCATGTTGACCCCTAATCTGTCAGAGTGATGTAAAAAAGCATTTAGTTGGTACCATTTACATCCACTGAACATCCTTCCATATAAACCACATGAATGACTAGTTTAGGAATGCAACATACGCTACCATTCAAAAGTTTGTGGTCACTTAGAAATGTCCTTGTTTTTGAAAGAAAAACAAAAAAATTGTCCATTAAAATAACATCAAATTGATCAGAAATACAGTGTAGACATTGTTAATGTTGTAAATGACTATTGTAGCTGGAAACGGCAGATTTTTTATGGATTATCTACATAGGCATACAGAGGCCCATTATCAGCAACCATCACTCCTGTGTTCCAATGGCACGTTGTGTTAACTAATCCAAGTTTATCATTTTAAAAGGCTAATTGATCATTAGAAAACCCTTTGATGTTATTTTAATGGACCATTTTTTTGTTGCTTTTCTTTCAAAAACAAGGACATTTCTAAGTGACCCCAAACGTTTGAATGGTAGTGTACTTCAATCCTAATCTACATCAAAGTTAAACTATTAATTTCTGTAAAGACCCCATTCCTCTTTGTATCTCTCTAAAACCATTCTAGTGAGTTGTTATAAGGAAAGCTTGCAAAGTAGTGGTGACACAAATGTCCTGGTGACACAACTGTGGCTGGGGATCACCATGGGGTCAGCGGAAAATGTGTCTGGCATCAATTTCCTCCAATGTCACAAACTGTGCCTTTATAAAGTGCTCTTGTCCCAATGACAAGTCAGGCTGGGGAAATGTTCTGTCCCTTTGCAGCAGGCTGTTAGATGTTATCTGGTTAAGAGGAATGGAGGAATGGATATGGCTGAGATAGCCTCCTGCTCAAGTATGTCTGAAACCCCAGCCTCCTGCTCAAGTATGTCTGAAACCCCAGCCTCCTGCTCAAGTATGTCTGAAACCCCAGCCTCCTGCTCAAGTATGTCTGAATCACCAGCCTCCTGCTCAAGTATGTCTGAAACCCCAGGACCCAAAGTGTCACATACGCTTTAGTGATCATGCTGTGATGCCACAATGTTGGAAACAAACAGATCATAAATCCATGTGAAATAATTATGACAGTTCTGTAGTTGTCCCACCACTTACAAAGGAAGCTCAAGCATAGACCTTTCATTGTAAAATATTTTTGTTTGTTGTTATTGACAAATTAATTCTACAAACATCTATTGTATACAGTGCATTGCCAAGATGAAAGTCTTCACTTCTATTGGCTTGAATATATTTTTCAGGATATAAACAATTCAACAAGTCAGTGGTATATTTTGTAAAATAAGCTCAAATGTCTGCAAAGACTCCACATACTGTAACAGAGTAAATCATTCTAACGAGAAATAAAGTAGGTTGSAGAGTTGTCTTTCATTTCAAATAGAAACGTCTGTTTCTCTAATCAGCAACACTGCTATAAATACTTACATATTTGTTTTAGAGACCGATCCAGTCATCTGTCTTCAGACAAACAACAGAGAGGGGGATACACTTTACAGCATATTCAATCTGTGTTTTACTTTTCAGGGGCTAGACGAAGAGCTAATTTAAAATAAGTGTCTTGGTACACTTTTAAACACAGGCCCTTATGCAATTTGATTACCACGTCATATGCTCTTAATATCTCCAGCATGTCTCTCTCTCTCTGTCTTCGACAGGCATGTCTTCAGGCCTGTGCTCCATTAAAGAGCAGACCGAAACCTTGTCCCCACTTCACAGCATTGCCTTTTGGAAATTGGAGCACGTGCCCTCTCTCCTCTTGGGCTCAGAAATGGTTTACTAAGCCCAACACATCATGGAATCATTTAGGACAGCTGGGGGGTTTATGAATCAGTTTCAGGGGCTCAGAGCAGCGTTGAAATTAACTTCATTACAGCACCCTCTGGTGGAATATTCATGATGGGTAGGAATATAGAGGCYTCTGAGCATGGATATGGAGTGCAGGCTGTGTTCGATATAAACAAATACGAGAAACTAATAGATGGACAAGACAAAAGCGTTTCAGCGTCTAGGCTATAGGCCGTACCTTCTTCTACGGTCCGACTTCACATGCACTCTACTACAGTAGTTGTTTCTCTAACTGTTCTCAGTAACCATATCTATACAAGTGGAGGCTGGTGAGGGGAGAACGGCTCATAATAATGGCCGGAACGGCGCCAATGGAATGGCATCAAACACCTGGAAACCATGTGATTGATGTATTTGATACCATTCCACTGATTCCGCTCCAGCCATTACCACGAGCCCGTTCTCCCAAATTAATGTGTCACCAACCTCCTGTGATCTATACCATTCTAAAAAGAATACTAACCTTTGAAARATTCACTCTGTAACTTAAGGAGAGAGAGAGTGCATTTTTCACAACAAAACACAGCAGGCCACTTTAATTAAAGGAGAASACCAGACCATAAATCCAACACAACACAACACAGGGACACGAAGCTAAACTGATTAATGTGTGGCGAACGGCTATACTCTTCAGCCCAATCTCAGGGTGGACACTTCCATGCACTTTTCCTTCATGRTTTGCATAAAGCCACAGAGGGGAACTGCTGTACAGTACACAAGGTATCCTCTGTTCCCCAACTGATTATTTACACAACGTCCCATTATCAGCCGTTCCAACTCAGGCTATTAGTCATCTCTGAGCAGGGGACAGGTCCAGAAACYCTGCGTTTACTATTAGCTGGTGATGAATGGAGAGGCATTTCAATGGCCATACATCAAGCAGGCACCTCCTAAACAAGATCTCCCATCCATCGCTCTAGGGGAGATACTGTTAATATTCTACTGGCAACCGCACCATACATCCTGTCCCTACATTTTACATGCACTATTTCATAAGTTTTACTTTGGTCTTTAATGGCTGAACCTCATAGGCCAATTCATGAACTGATGTGGAACAATAATATCAGTAGATCAGCCGCAACGTAAAAAATAAACACATTTGTATTAACAACATATTTGCAGGGATAATGGAGTCAGTGTTGAGAAAAGTGAGGATTGCAAGAAAATGTCTAGTGTGGAAGATTCAGCACACACACACACACACTACATTTCATGTGGTCAAACATAACCGTCTGCTTTGTAGCAATGATGACAAACCTACAGAGACGGATGTCAAACAACGTTTAGATTTATGAGCACTGGTAAATGAATGGCGGGTGTGTTTTGCAGGCTCAGTTGTGAATACTGTATATACAATAATTAAATTACATATTTAGATTTGAAAATGTTTGTCAAAACTCCTTCATGATGTTGGACAAGATATAATTCAGTCACCAGATAAATACATTGGATTACAGTAAAGGACAGGGGCCGAGAAAGATTCCCAGTAAAACTACAAATACTATGAATTCTGATCTATTTGTTTTAAAAAGTTGTAAAAATACAACAGTGAAGTTAAAATTGAAGCAGTATGTTTTACTTTTGCTAAGTTAGTCTGAACTAACTATCCAGCTGTTAACTGTTGAAGACTCCCATCTCGGTCCATGAGGAGCCTCAATCGATAGAATGAACTCAGCCCTGCCTGTGTTTGCTAATTTCTCGTTCTCCCTTCTTAAAACCAAGTGAACAGTGTCTGTATGTGGGTAATGCTGCTGGAGCGTATCCCTGGCTGGCAGAGTGCCGGTAGCGGCAGGCCTCTCAGCACACACAGTGGGAGTGTTTGGACAGCTAGCTCCGTGCGCTGTTATCCCCTGTCACAGTCACCAACACCATGCAGCTAGACCAGACCCACACCAACAGTAGCACCAGCCCCATGACATGCTACCACCATGCCACCACTGCCACCTAGCTACATACAGTTGAGGGCACAGGAACACATCAGAGGATGCTGTGTGTGTGTGTGTGTGTGTGTGTGTGTGTGTGTGTGTGTGTGTGTGTGTGTGTCGTGTGTGTGGTGTGTGTGTGTGTGTGTGTGTGTGTGTGTGTGTGTGTGTGTGTGGTGTGTGTGTGTGTGTGTGTGTGTGTGTGCTCATGGGCTCAGACGGCAGTTCAAGTCTAGTTTTGATTACACTGGTTGGGTTGTCAACTAACTTCAAATAAAAGTGAAATCAACACACCATTTCACCATGTCATTGGATTTAGGTTAAGTTGGGTGAAAAAATTCCTTACGTGAATTATCTTTTTTCAAATCCTATCAGTTTTCCGAGTATATTTGTTTGACATTGAAACAACATTGATTCTACCAGTTTATGCCCAGTGTGTGTGTGTGTGTGTGTGTATGTGTGTGTGTGTGTGTGTGGGGGGGGGGGGGGGGGGGGGGGGGGGCAGGAAAACACTACAGCAAGTCGGTGGCGGTGTCTCCCACAGCAGCCTGGGGTGCCACAATCCATCTCTGTCTTTTTGCCAAATTTGATTTTAAATATTTATCACGCCATACATCTTGGCTGAAACAAATTACTAGCAAAGTGCTATTGTCTGTGAAACCTGTAGTAAGAAGGATGGAGGCTTTAGAGGGAGCATCAATGTTTCATTTGGTAAAATATATGACTAGCTGTTATGCAACGGCAGCATTTAAATAGTTTTCCTCCACACAAAATTATGCATCAGAAGTGTAACTTTACAGAGTAATCACAGTAATGACCCAGTCTAACCATCATTCCTTTCCTCTCACTGAACAATACTGCAGTGCTTTTTATTGCTGATCATTTAATGTGTTTGAATGTTAAAATCAAATTGTTTCTGACTTTTACAGCAGTCTAGTTAAGACACACCCATAGACTTAGATAGAAATCACATCTTTGTATCTGTCCCGTTATGGCATCTGCAGGGGCAGTGCCATTGAGGCCATCTCCATTTTGAAGTAGTCAATAATCTTCTTCTAATACTTCTATGAGTTGGTAAACAAACTGAAAGGGGGCATACTGCCACCTGGAGTGTGTTGTTAGAACAGGTATGAAGCCAAGGTTGGCGATTTACTGCCACCTGCAGTTATGAAATGTTTACTCACGAGTATAATTCATTTGGTGCTCTCTCCCGATGACCCGGATGGAATCATGTGATCCTTCCTTAACCCATAAGTCACACTCAGTTGACTACTTCGAAATGGTTAAAGTCCTCAATGGCACTGCCCATTCTAAAACAGGCTTTTGGGCACAAGAGTCCTCTTTCAAGTGAGCTTTTTGGCTGTTAACACCCTTTTGTAAGAGAGTACAAAGATGCCTTGGTTTGTAGAGAATATGGTATCTCCCTGTCAAGCACTGACAGTGCAGGTGCAGGTGTGCTCCTATAGAGGGTGATAATTTCCTAAATACTTTCAGGTGTGTCCATAGAGATAGATGTTTAGATTAAACCTGCATTGAAGAAATAATTATCACAAGATTGACCACTGAGCTGAAGCTACCATTCTATCTGCAGTCAGTGGAAACAATAGTGTCAATTCAGCCAGTGGAGGCTCGTGGGAGGAGCTATAGGAGGATGGGGTCGCTGTAATGGCTGGAATGGAATACAATACAAYAGGCCAACAATACAGTAGCTATCACAATACAGTGGCCAAACTCAGAGTAATGACACCCCTTTTCAACTGACAAAGATGATGTACTGCTAACCCAGGGATAGACTCTCCTATTTACAGTAAAGCAATCTCACCATAAGACATCTCTACTGTATACGACCTCACAACTAAATCCCAGGGAGAACCTCTGAAATATTGCTGTGCTTTAGTTTTGTTCTAGGGCTTAGGGGTAAAGTAGCTGGTGCCTTGGTTTACTTGAGGGGTTTGTTGCTACTGTAAATTAACTATGGCAAGAAGACATGCAGTACAGGCATACATAAGTCCTGGGCTACCACCAAAATAATATTCATAACAGATGAGGGCACACATATAGTAATAATTAGAGAGAGAGCGAGGAGATAAATTGGTGAAAATAGACTGACATGATGGTCCGCTGGGTAAAGCCCTGCCTCAGGTTTCTAAAGAAAAAATATATTTTTGGTTTGGGATACAGCACTATTTAATTTCGTTAATTTAAAAAATAAACAATCCACTTCTCTCTGCACCCTTGATTAATTTTCTTATACAAATAACAACATTACAGTAATAAAAAATGCTCCCCAATGATAGCCAGTGATTGCACACATGAGAATGAATCTTAATAATGATTTGAGATATAGGCTAGTCTAAATGAATTAAAGCCAGACTAAGTCAATGGCTCAGATGGAACTATCCAAGCAGAAGACACATCTCCTTCAAATGTTGATATTTGGTTGTGTTGACAACTAAACACAATTTAATATCACTTTTGAAATACAATAAATAGCCTATTATCTTGCTGACAAGTAAAAAAAAAAAGATGTTGGATTCAAATCTCCAACTCAACCAAAAATAAAAGTTAAAGAATGGGATTAAGCCAGTGGCTCAGATGGAACTATCCAAGCAGTAGATACATCTCCTTTAAATGTTGATATTTGGTTGCGTTGTTAACCAAACACAATTCAATATTACTTTTGCTATACAGTGAATAGCCTAAAGCTACGGCTGTCTTACAAACTAATGTAACATTCAACCTTAATTAATATGAGTACCACATCCATGGCCACATTGAGGTTACTGTAACTATAAATGTCTTCTTATGTAATCAAGTAAAGCATGCATGTTCAAAGTAGCATGCTTACTGTAGGTATTCACAGGTCTTTTGAGACCTTCACAATTGCTGTAATAACCTGTACAGGATCTCAAATGGCATTGATCACTTAACACCATGAACTTTTAATATAGTCTCAACTTCAATCCAGGTTGTTTGGTTCAGCTATTAGATGAAGCACAGTAATAACACATTAATCTGTTGTATAAATAAACAAAATACCTGACAGTGTATTCCTATTTCAACTTTGCTGTGCTTTTAAATGGTTCAGGCAGTGATAGACATTTGGGTGACAGCTAAACCAAAAATCAGACATTGCTTTTCCTTTGGAATATGGCTGTGTTTTTAGATGGTTGAAAACATAGTGATAACACATTAGAAATTGAACCAACTTTTGGCTGTCCTTTTGAGTGGGTGAATATAGGTTGTAATCTTATTGATCAACATCTCAACCAAATATTACCCAAATATCTATGTTAAAAGGACGTGGTGTGCCCAGTGGGAATATATGGCATTTAGCTTCAATACAAAGCTATTTACAGTCAGGCATGCATACATTTTACGTACGAGTGGACCTGGACATCGAACCCACTATCCTGGCTTTGCAAGTGTCATGAACAACAAATAATAAAAATGTGTAATGTGTTATGGTTATTAATCTATCCAACTAGCATTTAGTATAAMAAACCTGAATAATAGAGAGTATCATTCATACTGCTTTGAACATGTCCATTTGAATGCTTATCAACTTATGTAAATGTCTAACCTGACAATGAAGGTTATAATTGGCCTTGCATACAGCATACCACTACCATTTGCATGTGATTAAGAATTAATGTTGTGTGAATTAAACAGGTCCTGGTATCTTTTGACACACAGCTGGTTTATAAGTGAGAGGTTCTTCCAAGGGCAACTGTCAGTGATCACTGTGACTGTATTATTTAAACAAGGGCAGCTACAGCGGTATACAAAATATTAACTACCACCTCAAGTGGTAAATGTCTACAGCTGGACCAATTTGATATTTTTGCTTTACTCATTCACACCCCAGCAACACAGACGGGAAACAGAAGACAATGCAACACAAAAAGCCCATTGGATTTGGGTTATTTCTCATAAGTTTCACTAGATGGCACTGGTGCAGCACCACAGATAACACAGAAATGGGGCCAAGCCAGAGTTGTGCCCATTGTTCAAGCCAACAGTGTCTTTATCATCTACCAGAGGACCACAGAAAAAAGCAATCGATATGAATGAATTGTTAGTACACAAATGGGCAGCACACAGGCTTAACATGCTACAAGACGCATACAAACTGAATTGTGTGTTACAACACCTCATTAATACAAACAGACCTTTAGGTCCCAAGACCACAGTTTTTCTACATCTCATAATACAAAGCATCTTTAGTAGGCTATATAAATATGTATGATTCCTGCATTAATAGTATGGTATAATGTGGGCTTTGGGGGTTAAAAACCTGCACAACCTTCATTGATAATATTTTTATCCATCTAGCTGAAGCTTTTTTACGGCTAATCATCACATACCTGACATAGCACAAAGGATGCAATACCTCAACTAACATTTTATACTAACATTTGGTCARTGAGGGTTATAAAATAGGCTACTASCCCGCCCATCTTTCATAAATATGTGAAAATCCRCCTGCAGAATAGTCCTGAGACTGGGGCTCGAGTATGCAAATGCRCAGGAATCTAAATGGAGAAACTACAGCTTCATTAAATTTGGCAATAAAATATTTGCAATACCTCATTGGCTTTTGATGGGCGTAATGAGCAGTATGACTGAATCCAATCGCAGGGTATTAGATTTAATTTGTTTGGCATTTCACAGATGGGAATGCATTCATAACTGTGAATAGACCTCAGCTAGTCATTACAAAACTGTCCTGTCCGTGGGTTTTTTTGTTGGTAGGCCTAAATTGTATTTCTAGGGAAGGAAAGGTGTGGTAAAAGAGACGTATCTAATCATTGGCTGTATTTATATCTCTCAAGAAAATACTCCATGTAATCACAATAACTTATATATTTTTGTTGTCCCACCCCTTACCCACCTATTGGTTCCAATGTCCCATCTTATCTGTTTAGAGGTTTGTTTTCTGCTCTCCTTAAGCACTCGACGTGCCGCAAAACCGTCATGTGTCCAAAGTAGCAGCACACTCCAATGATCAGTATTATTCGTCCTGTTTGGGCCAGTTGTTAGGGGGTACTATATTGAGCTGGAACTACAAATGTCTGTATAACATGTCCTTGAATGAGGCAATGCTTTCCACTCTGCCTGTTCGCGTCCTGTTTAACTGAATTACCACTGCTAAATTTAAACCCATGGTATACTTGTTTGCTGTAGTTCCGAGACCTCTCTCCTCCAGTTCCTCCTTTTTTTTTGCTATTGCTTATCAGCTGTTGGTTAGTTTTCATTCTGCTTATGTTTGTTATACTATTTGATTTCCTTTGCTTATTTCTCGAGTTTTGCACAGCCTGGTGCTGTTACAATATAATACAAATTCTTTAGTCTGAACAATGTTGCGTTGGTATTTTCTATCTGGGGTTTCTGCACAGGTCGGACAGCAGCTCCATTGTTTGTTGCTCTGCTATCATTTTAGCTGGCATGCTCAGACTGTCTATCCAACTTATCTGAGCTTGGACAAAGGCCAGCTGCTGATAGTTATAGGGAATGGAATTGGCGTTAATTAAGTTCCGGGAACATAATCATAGAAATGCAAATGTCGAAATCAACCATTGGCATTTCAGTATGTGGATGAGGTGCACAGAACAGAACCCTGCACAGGCAGGCAGGCCGCTGGATATTCCATCAAAGCAATCCCTGGAATCATCCCATTGGAACGTTCTGAGCCTTTGTGGGTCTTTGCTGTGGTGACACAGAATTCACCATCCATCACGAGGCTAGGCTCATCTCTCTCTCTCTCTCTCGTCTCTCTCTCTCTCTCTCTCTCTTCTCTCCTCTCTCTTCTCTCTCTCTCTTCTCTCTCTCGGCTCTTCTCTCTCTCTGCTCGGGTCTCTCTTCTCGTCTCTCTCTCTCTCTCTCTCTCTCTGCTCTCCTCTCTCTCGTCTATCTCTCTCTCTCTCTCTCCTTCTCTCTCTCTC
>NC_036855.1:67091387-67105769 GCF_002910315.2 Salvelinus sp. IW2-2015
ACAGACAGACAGACAGACAGACAGACAGACAGACAGACAGACAGACAGACAGACAGACAGACAGACAGACAGACAGACAGACAGACAGACAGACACCCTTCACTGCATCTCGCCAAGATAAATTGGCTGTGACCTGAGCATAACCCTGCCTGATGTTCATGAGACCATTACATTTCCTGCAAAGGAGGTGCTAGGCGGCCTGCGTGTGTGTGTGTGCCCACTCGTGCATGTGTTTGTGTGTGTGAGGGTCGGTGCATTATGTGTCTGGGAGTTTGAATCTATATTGCTTTTGTCCATTTTTCATTGCTTCTTAAAGCTAAAACTTAGAAATGCATCTTTGATATTTTACCACAGAACATGCTCACTGGTACTTCTGAAATGCTGACACTAACATAGATACAGTGATGTTGAATAAGTGAAGAAATCTAGGAACCAAGAACCTGTACACCAGCCAGAGGTTGCCAGAGTAATGCTACAGGGCATCACCATTCATGTAGTTGGGTCAGTGTGCCATGCCTCTAATGCCTCTATTGGCCAGGATTACACTGTGGTCATGGTTTCCAGGGTCATCTCATATGGAGCCACACACACACACAGCCTGGACATCCGGGGCATGGCCCCCATGTTGCCAAGCCAGATCGTTAGCTAGTTAAGCATTTCCACCACTTTGGCTTGCTTCTGGAAAGAGATTTAGCTAGACACTAAGGCCCCTCACCACACCACAGCAGTTTGTCACGTTAAAACTTCTTATGGCTGAGATCCCGTTAACGGGATCGATATGACAACAGCCAGTGAAAGTGCAGGGCGCCAAAATTAAAACAACAGAAATCCCATAATTAAAATTCCTCAAACATACAAGTATTTCACACCATTTTAAAGATACACTTAGAATAGAATTAATCACTAACCTTTGATGATCTTCATCAGATGACACTCATAGGACTTCATGTTACACAATACATGTATGTTAGATAAAGTTCATATTTATATCAAAAAATCTCAGTACACATTGGCGCGTTCAGTAGTTCCAAAAACATCCGGTGATTTTGCAGAGAGCCACATCAATTTACAGAATTACTCATCATAAATGTTGATGAAAATACAAGTGTCAGATTTCAAAAAAGCTTTACGGAAAAAGCAAACCATGCAATAATCTGAGTACGGTGCTCAGAGCCCAAACAAGTCAAAAAGATATCCGCCATATTGTGCAGTCAACAGAAGTCAGAAATAACATTATAAATATTCACTTACCTTTGATGATCTTCATCAGAATGCACTCCCAGGAATCCCAGTTCCACAATAAATGTTTGTTTTGTTCGATAATGTCCATCATTTATGTCCAAATAGCTCCTTTTGTTAGCGCGTTTGGTAAACAAATCCAAACTCACGAAGCGTGTTCATTACGAAGCGCGTTCATAATTATTAAAGGCTGCTTTATGGGAGCTTTCTTCAGAGGAGAATATCCAGCACTGTACAAGCTTAAGATCAAACAGGCCATGGAATAATAGGAGCTGAGTTCAATGCTAGAAGCATTTCTACCAAAAGTTTAACGTTTCACAGACGAAAAGTCAAAAAGTTCCGTTACAGTCCGTAGAAACATATCAAACGACGTATAGAATCAATCTTTGGGATGTTTTTAACATTAATCTTCAATAATGTTCCAACCGGAGAATTCCTTTGTCTGTAGAAAAGCAATGGAACAGAGCTCGCTCTCACGTGAACGAGCGTCACGAGCTCAAGGCATTCTGGCAGACCTCTGACTCATTCGGCCCCCCTTCACAGTAGAAGCATCAAACAAGGTTCTAAAGACTGTTGACATCTAGTGGAAGCCTTAGGAAGTGCAACATGACCAATATCCCACTGTATCTTCAATAGGGAATGAGTTGAAAAACGACCAACCTCAGATTTCCCACTTCCTGGTTGGATTTCTTCTCAGGTTTTTGCCTGCCATATGAGTTCTGTTATACCCACAGACATCATTCAAACAGTTTTAGAAACTTCAGGGTGTTTTCTATCCAAATATACTAATAATATGCATATATTAGTGACTGGGACTGAGTAGCAGGAAGTTTACTCTGGGCACCTCTGGGCACCTTATTCATCCAAGGTACTCAATACTGCCCCCAGCCATAAGAAGTTATGGCTGGGGGCAGTATCCAAAGTGATGCGTGGTTCATTTGTTTCCCTATTATAATGACCTTGCATATAAACAGTCACCATCAGGCATTGTACTTTATGCACTTTCACTCCCTTGCTTATAAGAGGAAATTAGCATTCACATTTGTAATCATGTCCCTTTTAAGTTTAATCACAGGAACACAGTGTATAGAAAGACAATCAACCTGCATAGCTAAGGGAGGAGAGAGAAGCGTGATTCATATTCCATATGCCATTATACCCAGGTCAGCCTTGTAAAGGGAATCTCAGATCACAAGTTCTATCACATAAAGCATCGCAGGCAGTGCATTAGAGGACAAGAGGGAGAAAGGATGGAATATTAAGGGGAAGGAAAAATAATATTATGCTTGCAATCTGGTTCATGAGCCAACAAGTTGAGCCTGCATGTACTACAGCAGCATAGAGATGAACCATAAAGATATCTGACAAGAAGCTAAAGCATAAACATAGGACCACATCCTTTCTTTTCTTCCCTCCATCCCTGGGAGAGCAGGGTAGAAATCTATTGCTACTGACCTGATGGTCCTGATGTTCTTGAAGGTCGGTTCGTCATATACCCAACACAACCATATGTTCAGAAAGGTAGCTCTACTGAATGCAACTTAATTGTTCAGCTTGTGATAGCTTCATTTATTTGACCAAAAACAAGTATTTCACTTTTTTAATTGTGGGTTTTCTGCACTCGTGATGGGGGGAAAAAATAGTTACATATCGGGATATTATTTTTGACGATATATCGTATTATGACAATATCGCAAGATTATTTTGTTGCTCATTGGCACCAAAACTTCAGTATTTTTCCTTCATAGCTTGTTCTCCACCTTCATTTTAAATAGGGAGGTAATTTGTTTACAGCACTTTAATTTCCATGACTGATAAAAACTCTCTTGTCCTTCTGCAGCAGACATACATGTATGATGAGCAATATATTTGGAATATCGAATCGCAATAAAATCACAGGATCGAATTACAATACATATAGAATCATGAGAATCGTAATACATATCGAATTGGCACCTAAGTATCGTGATAATATCGTATCGTGGGGTCTCTGGCAATTCCCAACCCTAATATGCAGAACAAAGAGTTAATATTCACCAATGTCACCTTCATTGCAAAACAAATCACAACATAAGCTGTATAATATTACATGGGATATCACACAGATTGGTATGTGAAAAATCTATTTCCCTAAAACAAGATTGAACTAATCAACAACTTTAATTTCCAGTCCATCTGATATACAAATTGTGCTTAATGAACCCTGTGAAATCAATTACCTAGGTTGTACTTTGCATGCAGAAGAACCCCAACACAGAACTCAAGATGCATACGTAAGCAGATATTAGTCAGTGCAGATTATTTTGCTCCATTTACATTGCATTAGTAGTAGCAACAGCCAACCGGCTAGTGCCCATTTCTCAATCATGTCTAATGCATTAAAATGCAACTGGGCCACACTGAGCAGCACACCTTACAGCATACCAATAGAGGCTTTATGTACATCCATTATATCATACATTATATCTCCCTCACTAACTTTAAGCATCAGCTGTCAGAGCAGCTTACCGATCATTGCACCTGTACATAGTCCATCTGTAAATAGCCCACCCAACTACCTCATCCCCATATTGTTATTTATTTTTTTGCTTCTTTGCACACCAGTATCTCTACTTGCACATTCATCTTCTGCGCATCTATCACACCAGTGTTTAAATTGCTAAATTGTCATTATTTCGCCACTATGGCCTATTTCTTGCCATACCTCCCTAATCTTACTACATTTGCACACACTATATATAGACTTTTCTATTGTGTTATTGACTGAACGTTTGTTTATCCCATGTGTATCTCTGTGTCGTTTGTGTCACGCTGCTTTGCTCTATCATGGCCAGGTCACAGTTGTAAATGAGAACTTGTTCTCAACTGGCCTACCTGGTTAAATAAAGGTGAAATAAATGAATTCAATGATACAACATGAGATGAAAACAGATACACCCATGGCTGAAGGACATTTGTTTGCTTTTGAAAAGACACATAATATGTAGATATGGAATTGAATCTAACCAATTGATAATGAATGGATAATGTACTGTCTGACTCACAAGACGAGGTGTAATCCGCAATGCGGTTTGGTGGCGCTGAAATGAAAGCATGGAGCTCAAATTAAATGTGATATATGCACCACTTACAGTAGTTCTACTGTAGCCTATACTGTAGGCCTACATGGACACTGTACTGTCTGTGATCGTCATGTTTCACATATTTTTTATTTTTAAATAAATGTTATCCCCTTTTCTCCCCAATTTTCGTGGTATCCAATCGCTAGTAATTACTATCTTGTCTCATCGCTATAACTCCCGTACGGCTCGGGAGAGACGAAGGTCGAAAGCCACGCGTCCTCCGAAGCACAACCCAAAACAAGCCGCACTGCTTCTAACACAGCACACCTCCAACCCGGAAGCCAGCCACACCAATGTGTCAGAGGAAACACCGTGCACCTGGCTCCCTTGGTTAGCGCGCACTGCGCCCCGGCCTGCCACAGGAGTCGCTGGAGCGCAATGAGACAAGGAATCCCTATCGGCCAAACCCTCCCTAACCCGGACGACGCTAGCCCAATTATGCGTCGCCCCACGGACCTCCCGGTCGCGGCCGGCTGCGACAGAGCCTGGGCGCGAACCCAGAGACTCTGGTGGCGCAGCTAGCACTGCGATGCAGTGCCCTAGACCACTGCGCCACCCGGGAGCCCTATGTTTCACATATTTTTAGGATTTTCTAGCCTCCCTCCATATATATATATAGGCCTACACAGTTGATTGTAATATAAAAGAGGTCTAAAGCGCACAGTAATAATGGAATGAACACACGTTAAAAAATCTTGGAAGCCATTAACTTTTTCATCCATTCCATTCAAATGGGTATGCAACAATATGCAACGACTGTTAACTTGCTGAACTGTATATCAAACTTAATAGCAGATCCATGCCTATTCCGCAAAGTAATGTAGTGTAGAATTGTCAGTCGTTTCTGAGCAGTGGAGCCCACAAATCTTAAATCTGGTGTCATAATTATTAAAGGCTGCTTTATGGGAGCTTTCTTCAGAGGAGAATATCCAGCACTGTACAAGCTTAAGATCAAACAGGCCATGGAATAATAGGAGCTGAGTTTAATGCTAGAAGTATTTCTACCAAAAGTTGAACGTTTCCCAGTAACCCCTAACATGAGTGCAGTTTCACATTCTGATGTGAAATAGAATACGAAAGGCTATGGCTGACACTGAGGCATCAAGTGAAGACAGACTGAGACAAAGACAGTGTCTCCAGAGACGGTCAGTGTTGGTCACTTCCATGGCAACCCTCTTTTGAGTGCATAGAAAAGGGGGAAATGGGAGAACTCAGCGCACCTATGTTGATGACAAGATGATGACAAGAGATTGGATTTGTCTCTCCTGAATATCAATAGAAAATAAGAATGCAATGGTTTTTGGAAGCTAAAGTATCAGGCAGAATGAGTCATCTCTGTCTGTCAGTCTTCCAAATCTGAATGTAACCACCGGTACTTTGGTAGAATCTAGAATTCAGAGTTAGAATCCAATTAGCTTTATTCATGCAGGACAAAGAAAGTAAAGGTTATATGAATTGGTTTGATTGATCGAGTGCAAGTACAGTGCCTTCAGAAAGTATTCATACCCCTTGACTTATTCTACATTTTGTTATGTTACAGCCTGAATTCAAAATGGAATAAATATATTTTTGTTCTCACCCCATCTACACACAATACCATAATGACAAAGTGAAAACATGTTTCTAGTCATTTTTGATAAATTATTAAAAATGAAATACAGAAATCAAATGTACATAAGTATTCACAACACTGAGTCTTTCTGGGTAAGTCTTTTAGAGCTTTCCACACCTGGATTGTACAATATTTGCACATTATTATAAAAATTATTCAAGCTCTGTCTAATTGTTTGTTGATCATTACTACACAACCATTTTCAAGTCTTGCCATAGATTTTCAAGCAGAATTAAGTCTAAACTGTAACTCGGCTACTGTCTTCTTGATAAGCAATTACGGTGTAGATTTGGCCTTGTGTTTTAGGCTATTATCCTGCTGAAAGGTGAATTAATCTCCTAGTGTCTGGTGAAAAGCAGACTGAATCAGGTTTTCCTCTAGGATTTTGCCTGTGCTGAACTCCATTATTATTTTTTTCTATCCTGAAAAACTCCCCTGTCCTTAACGATTACAACCATACCCATAACATGATGCAGCCACCACTACGCTTGAAAATACGGAGAGCGGTACACAGTAATGTGTGTATTTGATTTGCCCCAAACATACAGTGGTTCGTCCTTTAAAACTTGTTAGTTATCGGTGTCCCGTCTACGGGACAGTTGTAAAACATGTAGCGCAATGTGTCATTAAAACTAGTTTTTCAACCACTCCACAAATTTCTTGTTGACAAACTATAGTTTTTGCAAGTCGGTTAGGACATCTACTTTGAACATGACACAAGTAATTTTTCCAACAATTGTTTACAGCCAAATTATTTCACTTATAATTCACTGTATCACAATTCAAGTGGGTCAGAAGTTTAAATACACTAAGTTGACTGTGCCTTAAAACAGCTTGGAAAATTCCCAAAAATTATGTCATGGCTTTAGAAGCTTCTGATAGGCTAATTGACATCATTTGAGTCAATTGGAGGTGTACCTGTGGATGTATTTCAAGGCCTACCTTCAAACTCAGTGCCTCTTTGCTTGACATCATGGGAAAATCCAAATAAATCAGCCAAGACCTCAGAAAATATTGTACCTCCACAAGTCTGGTTGAGTCAATTGCACAGTCATAGCACAGTCAGTGTATTCAGCTCAGCTAATCCCCATTGAGACCGTGTCTGTGCCTCGACCTAGGTTGGGCAAAACTAAACATGGCGGTGTTCGCCTTAGCAATCTCACTAGAATAAAGACCTCCTCCATTCCTGCCATTATTGAAAGAGATCGTGATACCTCACATCTCAAAATAGGGCTACTTAATGTTAGATCCCTCACTTCAAAGGCAGTTATAGTCAATGAACTAATCACTGATCATAATCTTGATGTGATTGGCCTGACTGAAACATGGCTTAAGCCTGATGAATTTACTGTGTTAAATGAGGCCTCACCTCCTGGTTACACTAGTGACCATATCCCACGTGTATCCCGCAAAGGCAGAGGTGTTGCTAACATTTACGATAGAAAATGTCAATTTACAAAAAAAAAACTGCGTTTTCGTCTTTTGAGCTTCTAGTCATGAAATCTATGCAGCCTACTCAATCACTTTTTATAGCTACTGTTTACAGGCCTCCTGGGCCATATACAGCGTTCCTCACTGAGTTCCCTGAATTCCTATCGGACCTGTAGTCATAGCAGATAATCGGACCCACTCCAAAAGGCTTTCGGAGCCATCATCGACTCAGTGGTTTTGTCCAACATGTCTCTGGATGTACTCACTGTCACAGTCATACTCTGGACCTAGTTTTGTCCATGGAATAAATGTTGTGGATCTGAATGTTTTTCCTCATAATCCTGGACTATCGGACCACCATTTTATTACGTTCGCAATCGCAACAAATAATCTGCTCAAACGCCAACCAAGGAGCATAAAAGTCGTGCTATAAAATATCAGACAACCCAAAGATTCCTTGATGTCCTTCCAGACTCCCTCTGTCTACCCAAGGACATCAGAGGACAAAAATCAATTAACCACATAACTGAGGAACTCAATTTAACCTTGCGCAATACTCTAGATGCAGTTGCACCCCTAAAAACTAAAAACATTTGTCATAAGAAACTAGCTCCCTGGTATACAGAAAATACCCGAGCTCTGAAACAAGCCCAGAAAATTGGAACGGAAATGGCGCCACACGAAACTGGAAGTCTTCCGACTAGCTTGGAAAGACAGTACCGTGCAGTATCGAAGAGCCCTCACTGCTGCTCGATCATCCTATTTTTCCAACTTAATTGAGGAAAATAAGAACAATCCGAAATGTCTTTTTGATACTGTCGCAAAGCTAACTAAAAAGCAGCATTCACCAAGAGAGGATGGCTTTCACTTCAGCAGTAATAAATTCATGAACTTCTTTGAGGAAAAGATCATGATCATAGAAAGCAAATTACGGACTCCTCTTTAAATCTGCGTATTCCTCCAAAGCTCAGTTGTCCTGAGTCTGCACAACTCTGCCAGGACCTAGGATCAAGAGAGACACTCAAGTGTTTTAGTACTATATCTCTTGACACAATGATGAAAATAATCATGGCCTCTAAACCTTCAAGCTGCATACTGGACCTATTCCAACTAAACTACTGAAAGAGCTGCTTCCTGTGCTTGGCCCTCCTATGTTGAACATAATAAACGGCTATCTATCCACCGGATGGTGTACCAAACTCACTAAAAGTGGCAGTAATAAAGCCTCTCTTGAAAAAGCCAAACCTTGACCCAGAAAATAAAAAAACTATCGGCCTATATCGAATCTTCCATTCCTCTCAAAAAATGTAGAAAAAAGCTGTTTTTAGACCCCATCATAGCACTGAGACTGCACTTGTGAAGGTGGTAAATGAGCTTTTAATGGCGTCAGACCGAGGCTCTGCATCTGTCCTCGTGCTCCTAGACCTTAGTGCTGCTTTTGATACCATCGATCACCACATTCTTTTGGAGAGATTGGAAACCCAAATTGGTCTACACGGACAAGTTCTGACCTGGTTCAGATCTTATCTGTCGGAAAGATATCAGTTTGTCTTCGGTGAAGGGTTTGTCCTTTGACAAATCAACTGTCAATTTCGGTGTTCCTCAAGGTTCCGTTTTAGGACCGCTATTGTTTTCACTATATATTTTACCTCTAGTGGATGTCATTCGCAAACATAATGTTAACTTTCACTGCTATGCGGATGACACACAGCTGTACATTTCAATGAAACATGGTGAAGCCACAAAATTGCCCTCGCTAGAAGCCTGTGTTTCAGACATAAGGAAGTGGACGGCTGAAAACGTTCTACTTTTAAACTCGGACAAAACAGAGATGCTTGTTCTAGGTCCCAAGAAACAAAGAGATCTTCAGTTGAATCTGACAATTAATCTTGATGGTTGTACAGTCGTCACAAATAAAACTGTGAAGGACCTCGGCGTTACTCTGGACCCTGATCTCTCTTTTGACGAACATATCAAGACTGTTTCAAGGACAGCTTTTTTACATCTACGTAACATTGCAAAAATCAGAAACTTTCTGTCCAAAAATAATGCAGAAAAATGTATCCATGCTTTTGTTACTTCTATGTTAGACTACTGCAATGCTCTACTTTCCGGCTACCCGGATAAAGCACGAAATAAACTTCAGTTAGTGCTAAATACGGCTGCTAGAATCCTGACTAGAACCAAAAAATTTGATCATATTACTCCAGTGCTAGCCTCCCTACACTGGCTTCCTGTTAACCTCTCTTGGGTATGTGGGACGTTACCTCTTCAACAGCCAGTGAAACTGCTGGGCGCCAAATTCAAATACAGAAATACTCATTATAAAAATTCAGAAAACAAAACATATTTTACATAGGTTTAAAGATGAATGTCTTGTGAATCCAACCACGATGGCAGATTTAAAAAATGCTTTATGGCGAAAGCATACCTTACGATTATTTGACAACATAGCCCACTAGACAATTCATTACAAACAGTAACCAGCCAAGTAGAACAGTCCGAGTCAGAAATAGAGATAAAATTAATCCCTTACCTTTGATGATCTTCATATGGTTGCACTCAGCAGACATTCATTTACTCAATAAATGTTCCTTTTGTTCGATAAAGTCTCTTTATATCCAAAAACCTCAGTTTTGTTCTCACGTTTTCTTCAGTAATCCACAGGCTCAAACGCAGTCAAAACAGGCAGATAAAAAATCCAAATTGTATCCGTAAAGTTCATAGAAACATGTCAAACGATATTAATATTCAATCCCCAGGTTGTTTTTAGCATAAATAATCGATAATATTTCAACTGGACAATAACGTCTTCAATATAAAAGGTAAACAAGAAAGGCACTCTCTCGGTCGTGCGCATGAAAAAGCTCTGTGACACTTTAGGGTCCACTCATTCAGACTGCTCTTACTTCCTCATTTTTCAGAATACAAGCCTGAAACAATTTCTAAAGACTGTTGACATCTAGTGGAAGGCATAGGAACTGCAATTTGAGTCCTAAGTCAATGGATACTGTAATGACATTGAATAGAAAACTACAAAACCACAAAAAAACGACTTCCTGAATGGATTTTTCTCAGGTTTTCGCCTGTTTTCTATCCAAATCTACCAGTTACAGTGGGGAGAACAAGTATTTGATACACTGCCGATTTTGCTGGTTTTCCTACTTACAAAGCATGTAGAGGTCCGTAATTTTTATCATACGTACACTTCAACTGTGAGAGACGGAATCTAAAACAAAAATCCAGAAAATCTCATTGTATGATTTTTAAGTAATTAATTAGCATTTTATTGCATGACATAAGTATTTGATCACCTACCAACCAGTAAGAATTCCGGCTCTCACAGACCTGTTAGTTTTTCTTTAAGAAGCCCTCCTGTTCTCCACTCATTACTTGTATTAACGGCACCTATTTGAACCCGTTACCTGTATAAAAGACACCTGTCCACACACTCAATCAAACAGACTCCAACCTCTCCACAATGGCCAAGACCAGAGAAGCTGTTTAAGGACATCAGGGATAAAATTGTAGACCTGCACAAGGCTGGGATGGGCTACAGGACAATAGGCAAGCAGCGTGGTGAGAAGGCAACACTGTTGGCGCAATTATTAGAAAATGGAAGAAGTTCAAGATGACGGTCAATCACCCTCGGTCTGGGGCTCCATGCAAGATCTCACCTCGTGGGGCATCAATGATCATGAGGAAGTTGCCAGAACTACACAGCAGGACCTGGTCAATGACCTGAAGAGGCTGGGACCACAGTCTCAAAGAAAACCATTAGTAACACACTACGCCGTCATGGATTAAAATCCTGCAGCGCACGCAAGATCCCCCTGCTCAAGCCAGCGCATGTCCAGGCCCGTCTGAAGTTTGCCAATGACCATCTGGATGATCCAGAGGAGGAATGGGAGAAGGTCATGTGGTCTGATGAGACAAAAATAGAGCTTTTTGGTCTAAACTCCACTCGCCGTGTTTGGAGGAAAGAAGAAGATGAGTACAACCCAAGAACACCATCCCAACCGTGAAGCATGGAGTGGAAACATCATTCTTTGGGGATGCTTTTCTGCAAAGGGGACAGGATGACTGCACCCGTATGGAGGGAGGATGGATGGGGCCATGTATCGCGAGATCTTGGCCAACAACCTCCTTCCCTCAGTAAGAGCATTGAAGATGGGTCGTGGATGGGTCTTCCAGCATGACAACGACCCGAAACACACAGCCAGGGCAACTAAGAGTGGCTCCGTAAGAAGCATCTCAAGGTCCTGGAGTGGCCTAGCCAGTCTCCAGACCTGAACCAATAGAAAATCTTTGGAGGGAGCTGAAAGTCCGTATGCCCAGCGACAGCCCCGAAACCTGAAGGATCTGGAGAAGGTCTGTATGGAGGGAGTGGCCAAACCCTGCTGCAGGTGTGTGCAAACCTGGTCAAGAACTACAGGAAACGTATGATCTCTGTAATTGCAAACAAAGGTTTCTGTACCAAATATTAAGTTCTGCTTTTCTGATGATCAAATACTTATGTCATGCAATAAAATGCTAATTAATTACTTAAAAATCATACAAGTGATTTTCTGGATTTTTGTTTTAGATTCCGTCTCTCACAGTTGAAGTGTACCTATGATAAAAATTACAGACCTCTACATGCTTTGTAAGTAGGAAAACCTGCAAAATCGGCAGTGTATCCAAATACTTGTTCTCCCCACTGTATATAACATTCTATTGGTTGCAAGAATCAGTTCATAAACCATGTGCCATGAATCGGTACATCGAAAATCTCTTCCAACTATTGTTGTAGGCCAGTGACAAAAAATATCAATATTTAATCCATTTTAAAATCAGGCTGTAACACAACAACATTTTTAAAAGTGTGGATACTTTCTGAGGGCACTATAGCTAGCTAGGTGTAGGTTTATCATGTAAGGTTTAACCTGCCTATAATTGTGCAATAATTAAATTACAGTTGGTAAGTACCAGGTTATGAGCTGTTTTGCATTTACACTATAATCTATCCCTTGCGATATAAATGAAAAGAAAGTTGAGTGATACACATTTGTAGTGAAACTAAGTACTTGTTCATCACTGAAATGTTAACATATCACAGAGATGGGTAAATTAAGGGGCTATTTTATCAGTGTACATGGGGCTCATTTCATCTACACAGCCTATTTATTTATCACTGCAGTTGAAGTTAGCGAACAGATACAGCTGAATTGCCAATGGGGTCTAAGCAATTCTGAAACTTTATAATGAGAATCAAGAGAAGGTGAAGTGTTTTGCTTCAAGACAGATAAACCCAGGAGCTGGAGTTAACAGCTTTTTGGGGAGAAATGATTTTCCAAATTTAAAACAGCTATAAATTAAAGGCCAGTAATTCAGTTTCTCTCTGCAGAATCTCTCTTCACTAGACTGAATGTGTCTATAAAATTCTGAAAGAAAGTAGGTTGCTAAATGCACTTAATTTGGCATGATAGAATGAGTCCATGCTTCAGTGAATGTAATTTGAATCTGTGACCTATTTCTTCAGAAGAAAATTGTCTCTCGGGTTATTTGTCACCATACATTTAATGGAATTCAATAGACTGTCACAGAATTTATAAATTGTCAACTGATTGTTAGCATTTTTCTTTCCATTTTGTAGATGATTTAATTGTTACATATGTGTGGTTTGTTATTGTGGTCTAACAGCATGTAAACACGCAGTACACAGATAGTAAATCCTCAGTGTGTCGAGCACATGAGGCACATATTTTTAAATATATTGTTCTCCCATAAATGTGACCACTTCAGAAATGACCTTAAATATTTAACCATAACAGAACATTGAACTGATTGCAGCAACATCCTAGTCTGCCTCCCCTAACTATGGGCCGCAGGTAGCCTGGTGGGTAGGAGCGTTGGGCCAGTAACCAAAAGGTTGCTGGATCGAATCCTCCAGCTGACAAGGTAAACATATGTTGTTCTAGCCCTGAGCAAGGCAGTTAACCCACTGTCCTCAGGTGCTGTGGATGTTGATTAAGGCAGTCCTCTGCACCTCTCTGTTTCAGAGGGGTTGGGTTTAAATGTGGAAGACACATTTCAGTTGAATGCATTCAGTTGTACAACTGACTAGGTATCCCTAACTGCTATTTATCTAGTGCAGTGCCTTTACTAAATCCCACTGGAGATTAGACTAGTTACTGAAATACACAAACCAGCCATGCCAGTTGCTTCAGGATCTTTAGCACAAACCCTCTTATTAGTGGACACTGTTTTTTCACGTTGCTTGAGTAACACATACCATGACAAGCACATGATCTGACCATAAAGAGAGATTATACAGGAGTGTGTGAACAGAGATGACATGCAGGTGAAATGAAAGGACTGCTATTAGGAAGTCGTCCATCCATCTGTCAATGCATTAGAAAATGAGTACAAATTCTAAAACAGGTGGCGTCACAGAAAAGACAGGTGTTTGGCAATGGAACAGACACAAAACCCAGCAGAGATTGTCTGGCTTTAAATGCTTTTAATGTTTTTAGACATTTACATAGCAATTTTCTGTACATAATGACTGAATCTGTAAAGTGATGTCAAAGGCAGACACATCATCCACCCCATTGTTCTCTGAACACCAATCTTAAGTAGCAATCCATCATCGAATCAGTTGGTAAATGTACTGCCAATGGAATTAAAAAATACATTATAAAGCTGATTAAATCTCCCATGGATCTCTCAGTTTTGTATATTGTAAAATACACTCATCCATGCAGCAATATCCTCAGTAGATAAAAGCAGGAGTTGGACAGCATGACTCAGACCTATGGGGTTGTTGACATGTACCCAAGTGAGAGGCTCCTTTCCACCCGGAGACACAATGATAAAACAGGAGGAGACAGGGCTTGTCAAACGTTTAAAAAAAAGTGGAGAGAGAATTCCTGCTTTCTGGTACGCCTCGGGCCATGGAGGGTCGTCATCCTTCTGAGAGGACTGTAGGGATGGTTT
>NC_036855.1:67105794-67109028 GCF_002910315.2 Salvelinus sp. IW2-2015
TCGCGGGGGTAGGAGGGGGACGTCGGGGGGGGGGGTAAAATACACTCATCATGCAACAATTCCTCAGTAGATAAAAGCAGGAGTTGGACAGCATGACTCAGACCTATGGGGTTGTTGACATGTACCCAAGTGAGAGGCTCCTTTCCACCCGGAGACACAATGATAAAACAGGAGGAGACAGGGCTTGTCAAACGTTTAAAAATAAGTGGAGAGAGAATTCCTGCTTTCTGGTACGCCTCGGGCCATGGAGGGTCGTCATCCTTCTGAGAGGACTGTAGGGATGGTTTTTCTGGGAACAGATGTATGTATAAGTCCTGGACTAAAATGCAATTTCAATGGAAATTTAAAAGGGCTTTTAGTCCAATACTAGTTTTAATCTGTGTCAGAGAACTGACCCTTGATGTATATAGAATTACAGATTAATCTATAGTAATTCGCCTTTCAGGCTGTAAACATGTCTCTGTAGTACTATAGTGTATACTCCCATTGATACAGTACTTTATGCACTATACGAAAACAGAAAGCACCAACCCTTGGTCTGTCTGTGTATTTATATTATTTGTGTGAGTAAGTGACCAACAGAATAAGAAATGACTACTGCTGATAAGGCGTTGAAAACAATTACATAAGTTATTACAGATCTTGTTCTTTGCTGTGACGTCAAACGGGGCCTCCACTCACTCAATTTAGTCAAAATTAGAATGTTCTCTATTCTCTCGGCAGGCAAAACACTTGTTATCACTGAGAGTTCAATTGGTTGGCCCTCGTGGAAATGTTATCCATATCACACTAATGAGTTCCTAGACGTTTTAATGTCTCTAATTCTTGTTAATTAATGTAGCCAAAGCTCACTCCATCTGGTAACTTGTAATGAAAGTAAAATTAGGGCACTGTTCAAAGCATGAGGTTTATAATTATGGTCATAGATTATCATTGTGGCTACTCTAATTTGTTAAGGCAAAATGTCAGAGCAAATGTTTGTATTGCACAAAGCATTTTGCATGAAAGCATTATCTAGCAGTGAGGTAAATCATAAATGATTCACCTGAAACACCATGCACATACATGCCAGCGCCCCGCCTTTGCTGGGCAAAGGTAACATCCAGCCAGGACGGGTTGTGCAGGCTACTACGCTCGAGACCTCCAGTGCGCCTCCACGGCCCAGTTATTCGGTGCCTGCCTCCAAGAACCAGGCCTCCAGATATGTCTCCCCAGCCTGGTGAGTCCTGTGCCTGCTCCCAGAACCAGGCCTCCTGTATGTCTCCCAGCCTGGTAAGCCCTGTGGCTGCTCCACGCACCAGGCTGTCCATACGTCTCCTCACTCCAGTGATGATCCATGGCACGAAGCCTCCAGTGATGGTTCCATGGCACGAAGCCTCCAGTGATGAATATGAGCAACGAAGCCTCCAAGTGATGATCCATGGCACGAAGCCTCCAGTGATGATCCATGAGCCGAAGCCTCCAGTTGATGATTCATTGGCACGAAGCCTCCAGTGATGGTCCATGGCCGGAGCCTGCAATGAGGATCCATGGCACGAACCTCCAGTATTGACCGCGGTCCGGAAGCCTGCAGCGACGGTCCCCAGTCCGGAGCTTCAGCGAGAGTTCCCCAGTCCGGGGCCTACAGCGAGGTTCCCAGTCCGGGGCCGTGCACCGAGGGTCCCAGTCCGGGGCTTGCAATGGGGTCCCCAGTCCGGGGCCTGCAGCGAGGGTCCCCAGTCCAGAGGTGCCACCAAAGTGGGGGGAGCCAGAGGTGGAGCAGGGTCTGCGTCCCGCACCGGAGCCGCCACTGAAGTAGATGCTCACCCGGACCCTCCATTATAGCGTCAGGTTTTGCGGCCGGAGTCCGCACCTTTGGGGGCGGGGGTACTGTCACGCCCTGGCCATAGAGAGGCTTTTATTCTCTATTTTGGTTAGGCCAGGGTTTGACTAGGGTGGGCATTCTAGTTTCTATATTTCTATGTTTTCTGTTTCTATGTTTTGGCCGGGTATGGTTCTCAATCAGGGACAGCTGTCTATCGTTGTCTCTGATTGGGAATCATGCTTAGGCAGCCTGTTTTTCCACCTTAGTTGTGGGTAGTTGACTTTGTTAGTGGCCTGTATAGCCCTAGTAAGCTTCACATTCGTTTTTGTTGTTTCTTGTTTTTGTTGGCGACATTCAAAATAAAAAGAAATGTACGCTCACCACGCTGCACCTTGGTCTGGTCATTTCCCTGACGACGTTCGTGACAGATCAGTCATGAAGATAGTAACTGAAAACATGTTGGCTCACTATTTAAAAAGAAGATGGAGAACAAGCTATAGGATGAGAAATACCAGAGTTTTGGTAGCGTTAGCTAACGTTAACAAAAAAATCCCCCAAAATAATATTGCGATACTGTACTGTATACATCCCCCCCATCCCTAGTAGAGCTCTGCTACCCGACCTGAGCCCAACGAGCCACGACATTATACATTGGGTTAGGGCTGGGTAGGGCCTGTTTTTTCATCAATAACTAGGTACGGGCAGGGCTTGGGTATCACTAAATTGATCAAACATTTTGAAGCTGAGCCATTTGCCTGTGCTTTGCTTAGCAGTACAGTCATATCTGACTAAGATCATAACATGGTGTCAGAAGTGCTTCTATCTTGTCAAATATAAGACAAGAGAGATTTTTTCACAGAAAATAATAATGTTCCTTGAGTTTTGAGTGACGTGCTCTCTCATGTCTCTTCTTTGAGCAGAGCAGCCCAAGTGGTGCCGTTGCTACGGATACTCACAGACTCCAGCGTCATGAGCAGAGCGCATGCAGAGGGAGCAGCACGCAGGAAGCGAGTGACAGACAGAGAGGAGCAGCTAATGGATTAACAGAGGAAGTTATTTCTGATTTCGACTTTGGGGCAGGGCAGGGCCGTGCCTTAAATTTGGCAATCAGGCCTTGTTAGGTGGCATAGGTAGCATCTTGCATAAAGACAGCACGTTCTTGATTCATATCTAATTCCAAAGTAAATAGTTGATTATGTCAATTTCAGTGAGGGGGTATGACTCATGGCTATTATGCGCTGTATTTGCATAATACTGGCTATAATTGACTGGTATACGGATACTAACTACAAGATGTCAGCTTTAAAAAAAATTAAAAAAATTCACCTTTATTTAACCAGGTAGGCAAATTGAGAACACGTTCTCATTTACAATTGCGACCTGGCCAAGATAAAGCAAAGCAGTTCGACACATACAACAACACATAGTTA
>NC_036855.1:67110670-67153685 GCF_002910315.2 Salvelinus sp. IW2-2015
CAACATGGAGTAAAACAAACATACAGTCAATAATACAGTGAAAAATAAGTCTATATACAATGTGAGCAAGTGAGGTGAGATAAGGGAGGTGAAGGCAAACAAAATATATATAATAAATAAATAAATAATATTAAAAAGGCCATGGGTGGCGAAATAAATACAATATAGCAAGTTAAAAAAAAAAAATTTAAACACTGGAATAGTTGGTTTGCAGTGGAGAAAGTGTAAAGTAGAGATAGAAATAATAGGGTGCAAAAGAGCTAAATAAATAAATAAATACAGTAGGTAAAAAGGTAGTTGTTTGGGCTAAATTATAGATGGGCTATGTACAGGTTCAGTAATCTATGAGCTGCTCTGACAGCTGGTGCTTAAAGCTAGTGAAGGAGATAAGTGTTTCCAGTTTCAGAGATTTTTGTAGTTCGTTCCAGTCATTGGCAGCAGAGAACTGGAAGGAGAGGCGGCCAAAGGAAGAATTGGTTTTGGGGTGACCAGAGAGATATACCTGCTGGAGCGCGTGCTACAGGTAGGTGCTGCTATGGTGACCAGCGAGCTGAGATAAGGGGGACTTTACCTAGCAGGGTCTTGTAGATGACCTGGAGCAAGTGGGTTTGGCGACGAGTATGAAGCGAGGGCCAGCCAACGAGATGTACAGGTCGCAGTGGTGGTAGTATATGGAGCTTTGGAGACAAAACGGATGGCACTGTGATAGACTGCATCCAATTTATTGAGTAGGGTTTTGGAGGCTATTTTGTAAATGACATCACCGAAGTCGAGGATTGGTAGGATGGTCAGTTTTACAAGGGTATGTTTGGCAGCATGAGTGAAGGATGCTTTGTTGCGGAATAGGAAGCCAATTCTAGATTTAACTTTGGATTGAGATGTTTGATGTGAGTCTGGAGGAGAGTTTACAGTCTAACCAGACACCTAGGTATTTGTAGTTGTCCACATATTCTAAGTCAGAGCCTCCAGAGTAGTGATGTTGGACAGGCGGGCAGGTGCAGGCAGCGATCGGTTGAAGAGCATGCATTTAGTTTTACTGTATTTAAGAGCAATTGGAGGCCACGGAAGGAGAGTTGTATGGCATTGAAGCTCGTCTGGAGGGTTGTTAACACAGTGTCAAAAGAAGGGCCAGAAGTATACAAAATAGTGTCGTCTGCGTAGAGGTGGATCAGAGATCACCAGCAGCAAGAGCGACATCATTGATGTATACAGAGAAGAGAGTCGGTCCAAGAATTGAACCCTGTGGCACCCCCATAGGACTGCCAGAGGCCCGGACAATAGACCTCCGATTTGACACACTGAACTCGATCAGAGAAGTAGTTGGTGAACCAGGCGAGGCAATCATTAGAGAAACCAAGGCTTCATGATATACAAACTGAGGAAAAACATTCTGAATGATCTAACTCGGCAAGTCATCCCCCATAACATTGTCAGAGGATGTACTGCTTCATGATGTCAAGTAAAGCAGTATACCAGGGATGTAGATGCTAACAGACCCAAACTGTTGTTGTGCCCTCTGCCTCTGGAATCACATCTTTATAGTTGTTGATTAAGTCATGTCATGTTTGACTCATGTCAGAGTAAATGGCTACATAAAGGTGACTTAAGCACCAAATGAGTCCGTAACATTTGACTGCAATGCTAACTGTGCTTTTAAAATGTGCAACCCTTAATCTCTGATGCCTTTCATGAAGCACTAACTGTATGTTCATGCATAAATATGATTTTCACAAGAGAAAAACTCATCAAAATGCAAAGCTTCATTTAAACCAGAATATCTTTCCCAAGGAACAAGAGAAAGAGGACTGGATAGAAATTACAATCCTACATTACAATTGAGAATACATTCAGATGTGTTAGTATTCCATAAGCATTAGTTATTAAATTAGCCCAGCAATGTTTCTCTACCTACTGTTTGATTATGCACCATGTTATACTAGTGACATCCTTAGTGACACAGGGAGAGAGGGATTTAAAATGAAACAAGAATCAGAGCCTGCCTGCACACTGCACAGGCTGAACGGGACTGGATGAATTAAATGGCAACACTATTCTTGATCTATGTCTGCTACAGGCTTTTTGATGCAATTTCCTCTGCTAGATTTGAGTGACTCTTTTTAATAGAGAGTAGGGCAGAGCAGAGCCAAGGAAAATGGAATTGAATGAAAAAGCCTTGCCTGCAGGAATCAAACAGAGCAGCTACACACAGCAGCATTTACTTTCCCTTGCTCTCTCTCTCGTGTGCCCGGAAAACAAAAATGCAATATGGATAAATCTTCCACTTGACTGGTGCTTTACAAGGAAATCATTGTCCTCGCCTTAATACAAGGCTCAGAGCCATGATGTAAAAATGAATTTATTTATCTCCCCTGAAATGATCAGATTGTCACAACGATTACCATCAAGAAGAGTAATAATGCACACTGTTTATTATTATTAATTACGATCTCAGGCTCCCTTTTGACGCACCAGCAGAGGGAGAGAGGAGGGCGAAAGGACAGTGTTTCTGCCATGGCAATCCAATCCAATGGTGAGAGGCCTCCTGATGGAAACAGACATGATTTAACTGTACTGTAGTAGCACCACATGTTAAAGAGCCCTCTGCCTCTAGAATTACTCCGCCTCTGGAATCACCTACTGCAGCACATCCAAACCCTGTCACAGCAGCTCACTATGAGAAGAACAAACACACTCTTTGTTTCCACGGACCGTTTTCTCCTCTAAGTGCTACTGTGGAATGACTGGAGGTGAATTAAACACATACTTACTAGCTGGTAACCTGCTATTGAGGTGCTTGCAGGAGGGCCCGACTTTTAGAGAGATTTCAAACCCATCAGAAAGCCTCCAGCTGTGGATTCTTCGCAGCTCAGAGCTAAGCTACCTGTTTGTCTGAGGGAAGCCATGGGCTGCAATCAAATGTCATCTTATTCCCTACATAGTGCGCTACTTTTGACCTTGACCAAAGCCCTATGTGCCCTGGTCAAACGTAGAACATTATATAGGATAGGGTGCCATTTGTGAAGCCTGTTGTCTCTGGTCATTGTAGCTACGCTAAAGTGGGGAACCTGATGTCTTGTTTTGCTCTGTTATGGATGATAGTATGTGTCCTATTCAACTGCATAGGGATTATAGTGTAGTTGTTGTTCTAAACATGAACTGTTCTCCAGATGGAAGGTGAAAGTACTGCAGGTATTCTCAATGTCAGGTTAGAACCTACTGTCAATGTCATCTGAAGAAGTCAAGGCATTATCCTGTATACAAGTTTCAACATTTGAATGTATCCAACTTGGGATAAATCAAAAAAACGAATCTCTGTGTCATGTGACAATAGACAATAAAGTAATCTTCTTCAATGGGAATAATTAGAGCCAAAACAATTCCTTTGATGATGCTAGACAGCATGATAAACATAGTGATCAATAAAGTCAGCATCACAACCATATCATATTCCTTCAGACACCGGAGGAAGTACTCCATTTGCATATTCTTTTGTTTTCTTTTCAATTGCTACCTGTCAAGTACATTTCTAATCAAAAACAGCTTAATGGCTCATTTAAGCATTCATTCTTTAACAAATGTCGACATGGGACATGTAAGATGCCTTTGCGTTTGTCAATGCATTCTAAAGGGAGAGAAAGTAGTCCAGAAAAGAGTAGCAAGGATGAGACCACTATTAACAAACCTAGCTAATCCCTATTCTCTAGCATGAGGTAAACACTCCGTTCCTTGAAGTAATACAGACAGTAAGGATACAACATCATTTGCATAGGTTAATTAAAAGCAGAGTCCTACTTTCCGATTCCCATTGATTGTGATGATGTGATATTAATGAAGAAACAATTCATTTACATGCAGCTAATAATGCGTTCAGTCTTTTCATAGCTGCTTCCATCTTGGATGCGTTGTAAACTGCTGGATCTTTGAGAGCATTGCCTGCACACAAGACTAACAAATAGTAGGTCTATCTATTAATTCACAGAAAATAATGACTCCCTATACCAGTTACAGGGACGAATGTCACTTTAAAAAAATATTATTATGCATTCAGATGTCAAATTCTGATTCAGTCCACAGTGAATAGGTTAGTTGCAGAATGTACCCCATGGACAAGCCTCTGTAATGGCACAGCAGTAATAGACTATATCACAAATGAAACCTTGGCATGATATACAGATGCTTGCTTGATCACATGTATCACCATGCACAAGCACAAACCTCAGGATGCTTTATAAAGTGTATGCCCCTCCTGGCCACCAAAAACACATCTATAATATGTAGCTCTGTGGTTGCTGTTTATTAAGTCTTGTAGCAATTATAACTGCACAGCTGCTCAACCGGATGCCTGTGCTCCCTGCTCCGAAGTCATGTTGCCAAATTAAACATGACAAACAGTAAGTATGTTATCAACAACTTGTTCATCAGTAAGGATAACAGTATAATGCCTGAAATGCATGAGGAGTTAGTTAGTGCAGTTTACGTACCGTAACATCTCATCCATGATGAGCATGGTTGGAGAAGCATGGCATTGAATGATCAATGAAGATGTTGAGAAAATAAAACACAGCTAATGCAACAACCTGGATAAATACTAGGACACACGGTAGCTGGGTTTGGACCACTTTGGCAAACAAGTACATTGTTCAATGTGGCGTAGTCGTGAGGATTTGATCAACTCTATGAAACAAGAGAGGTCAGCTCCATTGAAAATACACTAACACACAAACGTGCACACACAATACATGGATACACATGCACACACACAAACACACAGTGAGAGCAGCATAACTCCACTGCAATTGAATTGTGATGTGCTGCTGCAATGCAGATGGAGTTTTTTTTATCTTCCTCAGAGGAGGAGGGCAAAACGGTATTTTCCCTCCATTTTAGCCAGGTCCTTCTCTCTTATCTCAGCACCCTCCAGTCAAAAAGGCATGATCATTCCATTCCTTTTATTCCTCTTTTCTGCTTGACAATTTCATATACTTCAAAATTCATGATCTCATCACAATGTAGAAATTGATTTAGCATGCTGGTGATTTTCTTTCATCTCAGAAGCCCATTCCATTTGGATTTTATACTTTGAAGGCTGCAAAAAGATGTGATGAATTTTCACACCATTCAATGATGTTCTAAATCAAGTCAATTTGATGGTACTTCTTCCACCATACAGACAGAGGGTCCGATAAATCTTTACAAGATAATAAACCCTCACTAACATTGGAGAGTACCTGCAGGTATTCTCAATGTCAGGTTAGAACCTACTGTCAATGTCATCTGAAGAAGTCAAGGGCATTATCCTGTATACAAGTTTCAACATTTGAATGTATCCAACTTGGGATAAATCAAAAAAACGAATCTCTGTGTCATGTGACAATAGACAATAAAGTAATCTTCTTCAATGTGGAATAATTAGAGCCAAAACAATTCCTTTGATGATGCTAGACAGCATGATAACATAGTGATCAATAAAGTCAGCATCACAACCATATCATATTCCTTCAGACACCGGAGGAAGTACTCCATTTGCATATTCTTTTGTTTTCTTTTCAATTGCTACCTGTCAAGTACATTTCTAATCAAAAACAGCTTAATGGCTCATTTAAGCATTCATTCTTTAACAAATGTCGACATGGGACATGTTAAGATGCCTTTGCGTTTGTCAATGCATTCTAAAGGGAGAGAAAGTAGTCCAGAAAAGAGTAGCAAGGGATGAGACCACTATTAACAAACCTAGCTAATCCCTATTCTCTAGCATGAGGTAAACACTCCGTTCCTTGAAGTAATACAGACAGTAAGGATACAACATCATTTGCATAGGTTAATTAAAAGCAGAGTCCTACTTTCCGATTCCCATTGATTGTGATGATGTGAATATTAATGAAGAAACAATTCATTTACATGCAGCTAATAATGCGTTCAGTCTTTTCATAGCTGCTTCCATCTTGGATGCGTTGTAAACTGCTGGATCTTTGAGAGCATTGCCTGCACACAAGACTAACAAATAGTAGGTCTATCTATTAATTCACAGAAAATAATGACTCCCTATACCAGTTACAGGGACGAATGTCACTTTAAAAAAAATATTATTATGCATTCAGATGTCAAATTCTGATTCAGTCCACAGTGAATAGGTTAGTTGCAGAATGTACCCCATGGACAAGCCTCTGTAATGGCACAGCAGTAATAGACTATATCACAAATGAAACCTTGAGCATGGATATACAGATGCTTGCTTGATCACATGTATCACCATGCACAAGCACAAACCYCRGGATGCTTTATAAAGTGTATRCCCCCTCCTGGCCCACCAAAAACACATCTATAATATGWAGCTCCTGTGGTTGCTGTTTATTAAGTCTTGTAGCAATTATAACTGCACAGCTGCTCAACCGGATGCCTGTGCTCCCTGCTCCGAAGTCATGTTGCCAAATTAAACATGACAAACAGTAAGTATGTTATCAACAACTTGTTCATCAGTAAGGATAACAGTATAATGCCTGAAATGCATGAGGAGTTAGTTAGTGCAGTTTACGTACCGTAACATCTCATCCATGATGAGCATGGTTGGAGAAGCATAAGTAAAGGATGGCATTGAATGAGTCAATGAAGATGTTGAGAAAATAAAACACAGCTAATGCAACAACCTGGATAAATACTAGGACACACGGTAGCTGGGTTTGGACCACTTTGGCAAACAAGTACATTGTTCAATGTGGCGTAGTCGTGAGGATTTTGATCAACTCTATGAAACAAGAGAGGTCAGCTCCATTGAAAATACACTAACACACAAACGTGCACACACAATACATGGATACACATGCACACACACAAACACACAGTGAGAGCAGCATAACTCCACTGCAATTGAATTGTGATGTGCTGCTGCAATGCAGATGGAGTTTTTTTTATCTTCCTCAGAGGAGGAGGGCAAAACGGTAATTTTCCCTCCATTTTAGCCAGGTCCTTCTCTCTTATCTCAGCACCCTCCAGTCAAAAAGGCATGATCATCAATCCATTCCCTTTTATTACCAGAAGTCCTCTTTTCTGCTTGACAATTTCATATACTTCAAAATTCATGATCTCATCACAATGTAGAAATTGATTTAGCATGCTGGTGATTTTCTTTCATCTCAGAAGCCCATTCCATTTGGATTTTATACTTTGAAGGCTGCAAAAAGATGTGATGAATTTTCACACCATTCAATGATGTTCTAAATCAAGTCAGATTTGATGGTACTTCTTCCACCATACAGACAGAGGGTCYGATAAATCTTTACAAGATAATAAACCCTCACTAACATTGGAGTCCTTTAGTATTACACGCCAGGACACAAGTAAAGGGCTTGAGATACACGGTAGACAATCCCAACATAAAATGCAAATAAATTGTATTTTAAAGCTTTGATGATTTCATGGAAAATCTTTTACACGTGTGCACTGCCCTGTTTCTTTTCTAAACGTGCATCGCAATTATCAGAGGGATTTATGTACATTTACATTCTATGGGGAAGAGACAAATGAATAAACGTATTGCAACAATGTGATTTAGATCAGGGAGAGAAAATTGAATGAATCAATATGAATATAATGTTGCCTTGAAAGACACCCTGCTGAGGTTGAGGCAACATAATAATTGATAGGTAGCATTTGCAAATCCCTTTGAAAGGCTCCATTAATCTTCTCAACTGGATGATGCTCTGGGACATACATGGGTACCAAATGACACCCTATTCCCTATTCCCTATAGTACTTTTGACCAGAGCCCTATGGGCCCTGATCATAAGTAGTCCACTATATAGAATAGGGCACCATTTGTGACTCAGATCATGCAACTGAGTTGGAAATGACTTGTCATCCTCACAGCAGTGCACTGAAACATTTTTAATGGCGGTATAATTGTTTTTCTGATTAGTTAAAAGAGGGTGTTTGTTTGACTATTCATTTACATGCTCTGTTAACAAGGACAGTGTTTGTCGTGACCCAATTTCCCATGCAGTACACAGTTGAGGGTGATGAAATCCCATTGAGCTGTATGAACAACCTTGGAAATGAGGAAAAGAGAAACTGAAAACCTTCAAGTGATGCTTCTTTGCCATTAATCAAAGGTGTCCCCTTCATGAAGAACAACTAACTCCATGAACAACTAACTCCAAAACTTCAATGGTTACTCCTTATTTCCCTGTCTTATCGGCACCTACTGTAGATTGCAGTGAAGATACTAAAATCAATAACTGCAAGACTTGAAGAGAATGCTTTAGCAACACACTTGTGAACACCTTGTTGTGTTTCTATGATCTAATATTATATAATGAAGTGTCACTACAATGAATCCATACTGAGTATACAGCTGAGAAACAACAATAGCTAAGACCATACAGGTCAAAAATATGCAAAGTATTGAAGAATCAAAGTACCATGTAAAACCAGCTTTCAAGAACCCTTATTGGCATTCTTATGCATCCCAATAAGTGTTCTACAAGCTAAATAGTACATTGAATATACACTGACTAAAAATATAAACACAACATGCAACATTTTGAAAGATTTCTCTGAGTTACAGTTCATAAAAGGAAAACAGTCAATTGAAATGCATTCATTAGGCCCTAAACTACACTCCTAGAAAAAAAAGTGCTATGTAGAACCTAAAAGGGTTCTTCGGCTGTCCCCATAGGAGAACCCTTTGAAGAACCCTTTTTGGTTCCAGGTAGAGCCCTTTTAGCTCCAGGTAGAACCCTTTGGGTGGAAAGGGTTCTACATGGAACCAAAATGGTTTTCCTATAGGGACAGCCGAAGAACCCTTTTGGAATACTTTTTTCTAAGAGTGTATGGATTTCACATGACTGGGAATACAGATATGCATCTGTTGGTCACAGATATATATATTTTTTTAAGTAGGGGTGTGGATCAGAAAACCAGTCAGTATCTGGTGTGATCACTATTTGCCTCATGCAGCGCGACACATCTCCTTCGCATAGAGTTGATCAGGCTGTTGATTGTGGCCTGTAGAATGTTGTCCAACTCCTCTTCAATGGCTTTGCGAAGTTGCTGGATATTTGCAGGAACTGGAATACGCTGTCATACACGTTGATCCAGAGCATCCCAAACGTGCTCAATGGGTGATATGTCTGGTGAGTATGCAGGCCATGGAAGAACTGGGACATTTTCAGCTTCCAGGAATTGTGTACAGATCCTTGCGACATGGGGCCGTGCATTATCATGCTGAAACATGATATGATGGCGGTGGATGAATGGCACGACATTGGGCCTCGTCACGGTATCTCTGTGCATTCAAATTGCATTGATAAACTGAAATTGTGTTTGTTTCCATAGCTTATGCCTGCTCCTACCATAACCACACCGTCACCATGGGGCACTCTGTTCACAACATTGACATCAGCAAACCTCTCACCCACACGACGCCAAACACGATGTCTGCCATCTTCCCGGTACAGTTGAAACCAGGATTCATCCTTGAAGAGCACACTTCTCCAGCGTGCCAGTGGCCGTCGAAGGTGAGCATTTGCCCACTGAAGTCGGTTATGATGCCAAACTGCATTTAGCTCAAGACCCTGGTGAGGATGACGGACAGGCAGTTGAACATCCCTGAGACGGTTTCTGACAGTTTGTGCAGAAATTCTTCCTTGTGCAAACCCACAGTTTCATCAGCTGTCCCGGTGGCTGGTCTCAAACGATCCCGCAGGTGAAGAAGCCAGATGAGGAGGTCCTGGGCTGGCATGGCTACATTGGTCTGCGGTTGTGAGGCCAGTTGGACGTACTGCCAAATTCTCTAAAATGACATTGGAGGCGGCTTGTAGTAGAGAAATGTACCTTAAATTATCTGGCAACAGCTCTGGTGGACATTCTTGCAGTCAGCATGCTAATTGCACACTCTCTCAAAACTTGAGACATCTGTGGCATTGTGCTGTGTGACAAAACTGAACATTTTAGAGTGATCTTTCATTGTCACCAGCACAAGGTGCACCTTTTTGATGATCGTGCTGTTTAAACAGCTCCTTGATATGCCACGCCTGTCAGGTGGATGGACTATCTTGACAAAGGAGAAATGTTCACTAACAGGAATGTAAACAAATTTGTGCACAAAATTTGAGTGAAATAAGCTTTTCTTTTGTGTATGGCACTTATATTTTTGATCAGTATAGTTACTGACACTTTCATTTGTAAGTCAAGAACAAGAACATTAGAGAACAGAGTGTGCTGCTGGAACCTGTGCAAAGGTTAAATCCCCATTCATTCAAACCTATAATTATACTCTACTTGCCCTACTTTCAGAGGTTTAAAAATAACTCCTTTTCAATGAGCAGATGTTTGCATTTTAACAGCAGCTGTCATGGCCGGGCGCTGGCTGGCTTGTAACACTAAAACTCCTGGTAATTGAGAGGTAGTTTTGCTTGTCAAGTGAAGAAATACATTTGTCACAACAAACTGCCAGAATTTATTGATAAGGGGGAAGGACTTTTTTTCAGCATCCTGGAAATAATTTGAACTTTTTGGTCATGGAGCCCTCAGCTCCAGTGACTGTGCTATGGGGGAGCTAGGGCTTTAAATAGACACCCTTCATCAGACCATACCCGAACTCTTCTGTCATGCCTGGGCCCAGGCCTGGGCTCTGCTGTACTGCAGACATGTCTGGTAGAGGGAAGTAGAGCTATTCACAAACACTTGGATGAAAAACCACAAATCCAAACCAGTGAATCCAGTATCAAAGCACAGTACATGTAGGCCTATTGTATTTACTAGGTGCCATTCTATCTCAGTAAAACAGTCCCCACTTCTTTAAACCCAAAGACCTCACTTATCTCTATTCTGTCCATCAGATGTTATGTAATCCATAAGATTGCCTATTCAAACATGTCAGAGTGACACCGGCTGTGTTCTGTACTATGTATATAGATGTGATAGACATCATCAATCATCTCCAAGCCTTTTCAAACACAGAAATAGAATAGCAAGAAGACTGAAAGGATTGAAACATTTTTTGTTAGAACCACATAATAAGCTTTGCTTGTTATTTATATAATTGTATGCTACTCATTTGTTTTGAATAGCAAGTATCATCGTACAATACTTATGGAAAGACTTTAATGAATACCAACTTTATTTACCGATAGGACAAATATAAGCACCCCAGATCTGACCTTTGACATAATTACAACTCTCTTCTCTTCTGCAAGTAGTATTGCCCATAAGCACTTAGCACACAATCTTTGCCTTGTTGTTTAACTCTAAAAACAACAGGGAAATGCCATTGCTTCATAGCATATTCAATATCCAGAGGTGGCTCACCAAGCTATAACTAGGCCATATCCCTTGCACAATTCTTTGATTATTTGTCCACAAGTACTATTAGCTACTTAAACATAGTGAATTGCAGAACTGAACTTGTGGTGGCCTGGTGGAAACAACAGAACAAGGAAAAACATGCTTTTTCACTTTAAGTGTGCCCTCTAAAATGTCCAATGCTCCCTCCATAGAAAGACACCAGCAAGCCTTGGGTTGGTCGTGAACATCATCCCACACCCGAGTTCATGATGGAACCAGATCTAAACACAACAGAATTAACCTGATCAGCTAAGTCCCCTGGGAATCTGCTGATATGCCAAAGAGGCTCAAGTTCACAAGCAACAAAATCCAAGGACGCAAGCCACCTGCTGCTGACTGAACAATGCAACAAACGATGGCTACAGGACTACTGGTCACAGAGGCAGGCAGCACTCAAAGCCAAACACATTGCTGACTGTCCACTGCTACGTGAGTATGGAGCTCTGACAAAGAGACTGGTTTGAACACCATCAATAATTAACCATATTGCTCATACCAGCATGGCTTTATTAAATGACCAGGCATATGTCTGTCTRACTGTCTGTCAATGATGGTAACAAATAAACAACGCATCTTATGAGATGATGCTAGTRGTCAGTTGTACAGTCATCTGCAGTATGTGGAAATGTACAAACTCTGTCGTCAAATTGCTTGAGTGTTTGAAGCAGACTGGTTAGCTGTAACATGAAAACACAAAGGGATGATTTGCAGAATCCCAGAGGAGTCTGCATTAGTCATTGTGASGGCTATCCATTCCAGTTCTGTTGAGTTAGAGACAGATTTTTCCTATCCATCCCCAAAATATATATATATATATATGCTGAACAACCCTACCCTTCTACTTAAACAACCCTACGTATATTAAACTACCCCAAATCATATCAAATGTCATCCATTGAGTAACTTCTTCTGCTATTTGCTTTTGAATAGGCAACCCCATGGGACCAGAGAAGTGACCTTAGAGAGTTTGGGGGTTGGGGCTTTCAGTCGAGACGACCTGCTGACCCCTTTCAGACACTCAGGGCTCTATTATGAACAATGTGCTTTTCATAGAATCACACTTCTTATATGTCAACATAAAGGAATCTCAGAAGTTCTACCAGTGTTCATCATTCTCCCAAGTCACAGGAAGCCCAATATAGTCATTTATAGTGGTAGCTCTAACATAAAACCCGATACTTGTTTTTGAAAGATAATATTCCAAACAGTTTGGCTTCTTTTATCGTCAGTTATTTTAGTTCTCCAGAAGACTTCACCATGACAACTCTATTAAAGTAGTGAGCTCTCTCTCTGTCTATGTTTCCATCCAGTGACTGCTGCTGGTCTGCTCTGGTCCGTCCTGCTGCTGACATACCAAAGCTTTCAATAATGACTGCTATTTTAGGCGCTGGTGACAGGAGATATGATCCTAAATATCAATGCTCCATTCAATCCACATTCCTTCCAGATTAACKGAGGTGCAGCGGCTCAAAATGTGCATCGCCATGTGGAGTTCTAAAATAATCTGTTGTCGAATATCAGGCAACTTTTCAAGAAGGAAAGAAAAGGAAGGTCAATGATTTAAGTGTAGACGTTCAGCAAACTGGTAGAGAGCTCAATCCAGCATCTCAATGAGTTATCTATTCTCCAAAAGAACGGGTAGCCTACTGACAGAGGAGGCAATGTCTGTGGAATCAGCTCAGTATCCCCAACACACACACACACATAGACCAAGGGGATACACACGCACATACTGAGCCCCCTGTTGTGTGTATTAGTCACTCATATATTTATTTGCGACTGGTAGTGCCAGTTTCACATATGARTGAAAGGGAAMAGGAAATTGCACCTGCCTCTTTGTTCTCTGCCCTGAGGGGGACCTCAGTGTTTGTCCTAAAGCACTCAGGGGTGTAGTTAGTAGGGTTAGTCTTTGAGCCACACAACCACTGAACATGATTAAAGGGCTAAAAGTAAAGATGTTAAACCAACTCACTCTGGCAGCAGCAGATTGAACATGCGTCAGGGATACAAAACAATACTTTAAGCTTAAAGCTTCTCTATCCCAGTCTCTCTCATACTCTCTCTTTATCACTCAATCACTACCTCACTCACTCTGTCTCTCTCTCTCTTTCTCCCCCTCTCTCTTTCTCCCTCTCTCTCTCTCCCATTTTATCTCTCTCTCTCTCTTTTCTCTCTCCCCCTCTTCTTCTCCCTCTCTCTCGCTCTCTCCCTCTCTTTTTTTCTCTTTCTCCCTCTCTTTTTCTCCCTCTCTCTCTCTATCCTTCTCTTGCTCTCTCGCTCTCCCTCTCGCTCCCTCCCTCTTTCTTTCTCACACACACACACAGAGGAGATAAAGAATTAGGCATCCTTCCAAGTACATTAGCATCTTTTTAAAGCAGTCTGATTAAAGAGGGATGCTAAAATAGAAATAATTTAAAGCAGAATTGGATACAGTAAGAGGGATAATGTGTGTTGTTAAAATGCAAGACAGCATCCCAGACTCTTTACTGAGAAATGTTCTTCTCTCACACACACAGACACACACACAGAGACACACACAGAGCTTCTACTCCCTTCTCCCCATCTACTTAGCTAGTTGCTTCACCCCCATCCTGAGAGAGAGATGGGAGCAGTAGAAGGAGAATAAAGAAGGCATCTGTTCTGAGCCAGGTCAGTCATGCCCTGTTTGGGATGGCTGGAATTGGAGATCCCAGGATAAACAGCAGCAGCTCCCGAGACACAGGCMTGTTAGTCATGTTTGAATACTGCAATGGAAGGAAAATCCCTTGAAAAAACAACAAGCAAGAAGAACCCAGTYATGGGCTCGTTYGTAAGTGTKAATTYTTWACCTGTTGCTGGAGGCTAAGCAACACAATAACWAGATTSAGCTGGTTTGGTTTTAAGCTCATKGGTACTGCAGGCAGGCAGATGCAACACATYGCAYTACATTATGTTATGGAAAWTAGCTAGGCCAGACAAAATAACTTGCAGTATATTATGATGAAAAGGAAGYTTGATCTAGGCTATCAGAGGGCAATACGATGTCTGAAATTTATTTCAATAGCAGATCCTAATCATGACCGCACCTGTGGTTACATTCCAGATCTAAAGCCAAAAGGGCAGTTCTTCAAAAAACACCCAACAAAMTAGAGAAACCACAGTAATCACCATATAATATGACCCAAGTAACATCCCAACTCATTGGGGGCCTAGTTTTCTCCTTGCAGCCAGTTCTGCAGCACATTACTGAGAGCATTTAGGAAATAAATATGCTGTCTTTTCTGTTTTTCATTTCACCATCTTTTTGTTCTGATCACTGATTTATATTCCCAAGGACAGCCTATACTGTCTCCACTGGCAGAGGCATGAGTGAACAGCTGCCTCTTTGTGTTTAGAGTGGCTACAGGTAATCAACAATGCATCCACTTGCGCAGGACTCTGCAGAGGGAATAGCTTTCAGCAGCACTGGATGATTGAATGTATTAGTCTTTGAATGGCAAACTGATTAGGGAGGTTCACAAACGTTCATGGCCATTGCATGATATCCTCTGAGAAATATGTTTTTTTACATTTAGGATTAATCATTTTTATATCTAACCATATCCATTCAAGTGGTGTACACTGACCAAATGACATGCACACAATGAATGCATTGTTCAGATAGAGTATTCACAGTCACACAGTCACACAGTCTCTTTCAGTAAATGTAGCTCTGGTCTGAGCTTCAAATATGAAGAAGCTGTTTCAGTAGGCATAAGCTCCAGGTGGGTGATGATGAGTGTCTCTGTGGTATTTGCCGAGCTGAAACTGTTCTGAGATTTATGATAAGAGACAGGATCAGGACCTCAGTGATGTCCGTTCAGGACATGCAGATACTGCTGGGGGCCAGTCAACATGGGAGATTGGGAGATATTATGTAGTTAAATAGATCACTTTTCCATTCTCTAGCTAACACACACGCACCCACCCACACACACAAACACACACTTGTTTCTGCACCAACTGTAATCACAGGCCAAAGGCAAACCAAATCAGACCAAACCTAACAGACAAAAAAACTAAGCATTGTTCAGCACTAGTACTGTTTATTATTCTACCTGCTCCACATAAACACCATCTCCTGAAATAACTAATGTACCAACGGTGACATTAAATGTTCTCTACTTCGTCTCTGCTTTAAGGCACTGAATCTAATGAGCTTTATCTTCTTTCTAACAACGTTTGGCTGAGCGTCTCTTGAGATTCCGGACCTAGTGTTAAAAACAAAGCACATGAAATCGAGGCTTGGGAAAGAAGAAAAACAGAAATCTAGTCTGAAACGGTCTTTGTTTTCTATATGGCAGTCATGTACATTTTACAGCTAATGAACAATTTGGCATGAGCACAGTGCTGTATTGTTAGTGCCAGCACTCGAGATTRTGGCAACAACASACTAGGCAGAACAAATAGAGTGCACCGTGAACATGTTAGAGATGAATCAGGTTGTCAACACAAGCTAAAGCACAGCCTTTCTGCATCTCACATTTTAATTATCAGCTCGCTTTTTTAAAGGGCTCAGTAGACGGAGCAGATTGTGAAAACATGAGTGTAACTGAAATGAGACATGACTTGTTTTCCAATGAATATAGAGATTAAATTACAATATTATAGGTGATATAAAAAGAAATGCGCTGTAGGTATAATACAAAACTGAAATAAGAACCGTGAACCTTTCACTTTGTTATATACAGTATATTAGTCAAATTTCTAAATCAAAACAAAATGTTAGCTAAAGCACGGTGGAATTACGATGAAAGCAGTGGGCACAGAGGTAAAGCGGTTGTGAATCATCAATGTTATTTTGTCTCCAGGCTACCGCACACCTTTATGTAGTGACCTTCTCCTGTTCTGTTCTGCTTCGCCAGTAACTGTCAGCATCACAACAACCATAACAGACACAGTCTCTGCTTTCATAAAATTTCTCAAAACCTCACAAGACACGTTTTTCAAAAACATGTAGATTTAGCTTCTAAAATATTACATTTTGCAGAGGAACAAGTTTAATGAACAATATGAGGATGAGGATTTAGATGATTATATTTAATGAATTGTTTGAAAGCTTGTGTATATCGCCATGCTATTATTTTTTTTAAAGTTAACTCAATGTTTGCATGGAGGTGCTTGAATGTCTGCCATACTAATAAACCAACTAGGGCCATATCAGCAGCTTGTCACGGATCCCTCCGGAACGTTCATCACGCACACCTGTCTCCTATTCACACTGAATAGTATTTGTATATACAGTTGAAGTCGGAAGTTTACATACACTCAGGTTGGAGTCATTAAAACTTGTTTTTCAACCACTCCACAAATTTCCTGTTAACAAACTATAGTTTTGGCAAGTCGGTTAGGACATCTACTTTGTGCATGACACAAGTAATTTTTCCAACAATTGCTAACAGACAGATTATTTCACTTATAATTCACTGCATCACAATTCCAGTGGGTCAGACGTTTACATACACTAAGTTGACTGTGCCTTTAAACAGCTTGGAAAATTCCAGAAAATGATGTCATGACTTTAGAAGCTTCTGATAGGCAATAGTACGCAAGTACTATACAAACAATAGTACGCAAGTATAAACACCATGGGACCATGCAGCCGTCATACCGCTCAGGAAGGAGATGCGTTCTGTCTCCTAGAGATGAACGTACTTTGGTGTGAAAAGTGCAAATCAATCCCAGAACAACAGCAAAGGACCTTGTGAAGATGCTGGAGGAAACAGGTACAAAAGTATCTTATATCCACAGTAAAACAAGTCCTATATCGACATAACCTGAAAGGCTGCTCAGCAAAGAAGAAGCCACTGCTCCAAAACCACCATAAAAAAAGCCAGACTATGGTTTGCAACTGCACATGGGGAAAAAGATCGTACTTTTTGGAGAAATGTCCTCTGGTCTAATGAAACAAAAATAGATATTTTGGGCCATAATGACCATCGTTATGTTTGGAGGAAAAGGGGGGAGGCTTGCAAGCCGAAGAACAACATCCCAACCGTGAAGCACGGGGGTGGCAGCATCATGTTGTGGGGTGCTTTGCTGCTGGAGGGACTGGTGCACTTCATAAAACAGATGGCATCATGAGGAATTGAAAATTATGTGGATATATTGAAGCAACATCTCAAGACATCAGTCAGGAAGTTAATGCTTGGTCGCAAATGGGTCTTCCAAATGGACAATGACTCCAAGCATACTTCCAAAGTTGTGGCAAAATGGCTTAAGGACAACAAAGTCAAGGTATTGGAGTGGCCATCACAAACCCTGACCTCAATCCTATAGAAAATTAGTGGGCAGAACTGAAAAAGTGTGTGCGAGCAAGGAGGCCTACAAACCTGACTCAGTTACACCAACTCTGTCAGGAGGAATGGGCCAAAATTCACCCAACTTATTGTGGGAAGCTTGTGGAAGGCTACCCGAAACGTTTGAACCAAGTTAAATAATTTAAAGGCAATGCTAACAAATACTAATTGAGTGTATGTAAACTTCTGACCCACTGGGAATGTGATGAAATAAATAAATGCTGAAATAAATCATTCTCTCTATTATTATTCTGACATTTCACATTCTTAAAATAAAGTGGTGATCCTAACTGACCTAAAACAAGGAATTTTTACTTGGATTAAATGTCAGGAATTGTGAAAAACTGAGTTTAAATGTATTTGGCTAAGGTGTATGTAAACTTCAGACTTCAACTGTATGTGCCCTTTGGTTTCCATGGTCTTGTCGATTATTGTTACATGTCCGTTGGTGCGTGTGAGTACCTGTGCTGTTTGTTTTAGGCTTTCGTGCCCTTGTGGATTGCGCAGATGATTACGGGTCTCGTCCCGTGTGATAATCATTTTGTGTTATTTATTCGAGGTACTCCTCGCTCTTTTGTTTGGGTTTCAACCTTGTGTTTTGTGTATGTGTTTGTTTGGTCTTCGTTCCCATGCCTTTACACGGCACACCGTAATTTTGTGTAATACAAAACCCTATTACGCATTCCTGCGCTTGTCTCCCGAATCATTGTTACCAACGTGACACAGCTGCAATGGTTAGCTTACAAAGCAAAACTTTACCTTTTAACATTTCTTCTCCAGGAGAAAGTTTAATTTTCTAATTTACATGGCATAAATGCCAGCATATAGAAGCTGTAAAGAAACAGAGATACACGGAGCATGAACTAATTGGAGTGTAAGCGAGCTAATTATAACCTAATTACAGGCCCGGCTTACCTTACCTCTATTAGCACACAGTGGGTTGGATAATATGGGTGAAATAACTACTCATGCTTTAGCCAAGAATCATCAGCTAAGGGCTATTTTTTTGTAAGTAATCCAATTAATTGACAGCACCTTTGCTATTTTACCTTACTATTAATCCAATCAAAAGATAGAACCTTGCTTTGTTACCTGACTATCCAGCTCATTTGGATTTGTTTACACAATCTACACCTCATTGGATTATTTCATCAACATTATATTACAGCCACTGTGGGCAAATCAATATAATGCATGATGGTAGTTTTCTGGAGGGACTCATTTTCTCCCTATACAACATACAGTGGAACCAGACAGTTTTATAAGCCAGGATGTTACACAGCCCTAGGTTGATAGTCTACACTCTTAGAAGAAAGGGTTACAAAAGGGTTCTTCAGCTGTCCCCATAGGAGAACCCTCTGTGGAAAGGGTTCTTAATGAAACCCTAAAGGGCTTTACCTGAAACCAAAAGGGATATTCTACCTGGAACCAAAAAGGGTTCTTCAAATGGTTCTTCTATGGGGACAGCCGAATAACCATTTTAGGTTCTAGATCGCACCTTCTTTTTCTAAAGTTAATATCTTTGAAGTGAGGAAGCTGGTTAAATTGCCTATTCATTTTACAGCTTTTAGAACATCCACCCAATATATTCCAAATAGGAGTCCTCTTCTTCACCACTTAGCTTCCAGTAATGCAGCCAATGTCCCTCTTTCTTTCTCTTTCCCTCCTAAGTACTTTGTTATTCACCAGTGGACAGCCTGGAGCAGTATAGCAAGAGCCTGCTCCAGTTGTGTTGTATTGCGCTGGATTACAATCACAGATGACAGCCCAGACAAGTTTGAGGCAGATGGTTCTTAACATGGCATCAGTTACAAGGAAACCCTTTCATCCTTTGTTTTCATCCTTTGTGCTCACTGCACACCAGACATTGCATCATTAGAATCCCATTTTTCACAATCGGCCATTACAGCGAACCTAACTGCAAGGCAGATGTCAGATGGATGGGCCATGTAAGAGCCCTACCCTTTTCAAATTGTTTGTTATATTTTTGTTTACTGGTTATCTTGAGCTGATCCTCACTTAGAAACAGGTCAAGGTCAAGTGGTGACGCTCTGGCAGTGGATCCATAGCTTGATGACAGCACTGCCACAAATACCTGCTTTGTCCATCTCCAGACCTCTCGCTACACTTCACTGTTTTCTCAAAAGAAGTATGAGTGATGAGTGTCCATACGGTTTGGTTTTCAGAACGGTTTGGTTTTCCTATCATGGAGGGTTTTTTTAAAAGGAGAGAGGTACAAAACAGAGGCGAGACTGTTTGTGACATTGAAGCATGATGCAAGACCACGAGCAGCTGGCTAAACAGTGTCTGAAAGACCAGAGGAGTCCAGCTGCAGCTCTTTAGGGGTAGTTAGAGGCTGAATGAGACTATTTGAAATCCTGCTACTCTATCTACCCTTTCTATGGTGATCTCACATCTACTTATGAAATATTGTACATACACAGTTAATTCCCAAACTACCATCACTGAGGATCATATCACATCAATATCTAAGCCTCACTGCGTTGTTAGAGCTCAATTAATCAGACCCAAACCCATAAGCTATTCACAAAGTAAATGTCACGTATGCTCCCTCTCCGGCCTCTAGGTCATCAGGCTGCTGATTATCCCACACACCAGTCACCATCGTCTCGCGCGCCTGCACCTCATGACACTCACCTGGAACCCATCACCTCCTTGATTATCTCCCTATATCTGTCACTCCCCTTGGTTCATTCCTCAGGTGTTATTGACTCTGTTTCATGTCGGTGCGTTGTTTGTGTTTCGTGTTTATTGTTTTGTTTATTTATTAAAACACTCCTCACCCCTGTACCTGCTTCCCGACTCTCAGCGCACTCGTGACAGTAAACAACTTGTAAAGCCCCCGATGGGTTGTGATCCTACTAGCATGCTATTATATTCAGATTTAACTTCACAAGATAGTGATCTATAATATTAACAGCAAAGTATATTTTCACAAACATTGGCTATCTACAGTCCCCATAGTGACGTGAGTATGCTATAATAATTCCATTATGATTTATCATACAACAGATTTTCAGTCTCACATTATGAGGATTTGTTTATCCTCTCTGAACATCTCTTTTAACTTGGTTATTGCAGTTAACAGATTGAGGCAAACAATTGAGTCATGTATGCCTGCACAAACTCTGAAGTATCATCAGAATATTCACTGCAATTACACAACAGTTTGGAACTTGATTAGATAGTGAAACTATTGGGCAAGATAACAATCTGACCAAAAAGAAAGACCCTAGCAATAACTGTGTTCTTATATTACCCTAATTGAAATAAATGACTAATAAAGGCTCTATAAACACATTTATGAAATGTAATATTCCAGTATTACGTTCAATAAGTTCAAGTTGTCGCTCTTGCTGCTGGTGATTCTCTGATCCACCTCTACGCAGACAACACCATTCTGTATACTTCTGGCACTTCTTTGGACACTGTGTTAACTAACCTCCAGACGAGTTTCAATGCCATTACAACTCTCCTTCTGTGGCCTCCAACTGCTCTTAAATACAAGTAAAACTAAATGCATGCTCTTCAACCGATCGATGCCCGCACCTGCCCGCCCGTCCAGCATCACTACTCTGGACGGTTCTGACTTAGAATATGTGGACAATTACAAATACCTAGGTGTCTGGTTAGACTGTAAACTCTCCTTCCAGACTCACATTAAGCATCTCCAATCCAAAATCAAATCTAGAATTGACTACCTATTTCGCAACAAAGCATCCTTCACTCATGCTGCCAAAAATACCCTCGTAAAACTGACTATCCTACCGATCCTTGACTTTGGCGATGTCATTTATAAAATAGCCTCTGACACTCTATTCAGCAAATTGGATGCAGTCTATCACAGTGCCATCCGTTTTGTCACCAAAGCCCCATTTACTACCCACCACTGCGACCTGTATGCTCTCGTTGGCTGGCCCTCGCTTCATATTCGTCGCCAAAACCACTGGCTCCAGGTCATCTATAAGTCTTTGCTAGGTAAAGCTCCGCCTTATCTCAGCTCACTGGTCACCATAGCAGCACCCATCCGTAGCACTGCATCTGTACATAGCCCATCTGTAAATAGCCCACCCAACTACCTCATCCCCAAATTGTTATTATTATTATTATTTTTTTGCTCCTTTGCACCCCAGTATCTCTACTTGCACATTCATCTTCTGCACATATATCACTCCAGTGTTTAATTGCTAAATTGTAATTACTTCGCCACTATGGCCTATTTATTGCCTTACCTCCCTAATCTTACCTCATTTGCATACACTGTATATAGAATTGTTTTCCTATTGTGTTATTGACTGTACGTTTGTTCATTCCATGTGTAACTCTGTGTTGTTGTTTGTGTCGCACTGCTTTGCTTTATCTTGGCCAGGTCGCAGTTGTAAATGAGAACTTGTTCTTAACTGTCCTACCTGGTTAAATAAAGGTTAAATAAATAAAAAATAAATAAATGTGCTTTGATCTCTCTAGGCCTGACCAGCTGACGTTTGATCTCTCTAGGCCTGACCAGCTGACGTTTGATCTCTCTAGGCCTGACCAGCTGACGTTTGATCGTCTTAGGCCTGATCAGCTGACGTTTGATCTCTCTAGGCCTGACCAGCTGACGTTTGATCTCTCTAGGCCTGACCAGCTGACGTTTGATCTCTCTAGGCCTGATCAGCTGACGTTTGATCTCTCTAGGCCTGACCAGCTGACGTTTGATCTCTCTGGGCCTGACCAGCTGACGGATAGTCATTGACATTTTCATTCTATTCCACACAGTTAGTCAATGCCTACAAAGATGGAGCAACCACATATTAAATGGAACTGCTGTGTATAGGAGATTCACTGAGCAGAGAGATCATACCCGATACAGCAATTCACTACTAACCACTAGGCTACTTTAGTTTCCATGTTCTAAAATAACATCCTTTTAGGTCTTTTGGTCTTCTATGTTAGAGATAGTGAAAAATCAGTTCAGCTGTGCTCTATAAAAACAAAACAATGAACTCTTTATAACCAAAATGTAACCAAGCCAACTGAGATTATTTTACCTCCTCCCCTCTTTTCCTTTTCATAATAGAACTGGTAACAAGTTGAGGGGTTCAAGGAGGCCAAATGGTGAGTGAGTCAGATAAGAAAACGGCCCGATAATTACGCCCATGCTGAGTCAGTATGAAAAGAGAGAATTCAGCAGCTGCTGTCTTCCTGAATAACCTGGAGTTGCATTGCCTGCCAGCCGAAAACATTTAGCAAGCTATATGGAGGCACACGGTACAGTACACCTGTATCACTTTACCTCGAGTAGAAAACCACAGAAATGTTGTTGGGGGGGATGGGGGGATCCCCCAGACCTCACATCATTACAAAAGACATTCATATTGAGTCTTTATGAATATTATAAAGAACATGTCTAGACTAAGCTTGATATCATTATTCTAGAGTGCCTTCAGAAAGTTTTCATATCTCTTGACTTATTCCACATGTTGTTGTGTTACAGCTTGAATTCAAAATCATTTAAATAAAAATAATTCTCACCCATCTACACAAAATACCTCATAATGACCAAGTGAAAAAATGTTTTAGAAATGTTTGCAAATTTATGGAAAATTAAATACAGAAATATATAATTTACCCCTGAGTCAATACTGTCGTGTCTTTGGCTATGCCGGATTAAGTGATATGACATGCTATTCTATAAAATCCTTTCTCTGTAATTAATATTACCTGATTGAGCTAATCATGTAAATGTAATTAACTAGAAAGTCGGAGCACCACAAAATAATATTTATAGAGCTGTTATCTTCCGAATAAACTCTTAAAGACCTAGTAATATTTTACATCAATAGCAGTCAATATTAATCATCACCTTATTTCAGTCTCATCTGAAAGTTGTAAATTCTTGGTTATCTTCATGAACCCTGGCTAACAAGTTGAATCAGCAATACAAAATTGGGTTCAATTATTTATTTACTAAATACCTAACTAATCACACAGAATTACAAAAAACACAGAATGAATCATACATTGATTACAAATTATGTCATAAAGGAAAACGTGCCTAGCGGACGGAACAGATATGACAGCTGGTTACACAAAGAAAAGGGGGTTGGGTTTGAGTGAAAGAGCGGGAAGACTGAGAAACAAAGGGAGAAGCTCTGCTATCGTAAATACAATATCGTTTGCATTCTAAATTACCGCCCATTTGGAAAAGGAAAATGCAATAAATATTTACTCTGAGCTGCGCTTCAAAAGGTTGGTGGTAGATGGAAGGCCGTGTTGCCCAACAGAGTCCTTTGTCCTTTGAAGAGTGTCTCTGGTGGTGAACGGGAAACGTTGTAGTGTCGTCATTGTGTGGTAGATGGGATACTCTGTCTGTCCTCTCCTAGCCCACTTTTACAGCGGCCGCTGCTAACTCAACGGCTAGGAGGTATCACTTCTGTAGCGAATAAGAATTCAAAGTTCATACCATTCGCAACCAAAGCTCACACTGAGGTTGGCTTCGTTCTGTAGTTATTATCTGAATCCTTCTGACATCGGACCGTCGTCCTAATGTACCCGGAACAGGAGGTTACATTTTCATCAAGGGTTTATATAGTGGAGGGAGAGAAGGGTGTGTTTCATAGTTTATAACCATGTCTCTTCACAGGGGCGGGCCACTGATTGGAGAGCTCTAATCTTATGAGAACCCAATTTTCTCATTTGGAAGCTACAATTACATTTAATCCTTTCACAAATAGTTTAATTTAAATTGCATTTAAATTGCACAACAATTCCATGTGAATCTGATAACTATAATGTGTAGACTTTCCCAGATACAGTTTATGTCGTCCTGTCATCAGTCATAATGTCTCAGATGACAACCGAACTGACATCATATTCATTAAGTACCAACGCATATTTTCAACTGCTTCTATTACCGAAATATGGTTCCTTTCCCTCCACTTGTTTGATGTTCCCAGACTCTCTATGTTTAACAAAGGCTATTCAAGAGTCCCTCAGTAGAGTCAAGAGAGAGGTAAGGGAGAAAGGTATTTATGGGGGGGGGTCATAAACCTTACCCACAGGCCAACGTCATGACAATACTTTGTAGAAGCACCTTTGGTGGTGATTACAGCTTTGAGTCATCTTGAGTATATCTTTATCAGCTTTGCACATCTGGATTTGGGGTTTTCTCCCATTCTTCCTTGCAGATTTTCTCAAGCTCTGTTAAGTTAGATGGGGAGCAGTGGTGAACAGCAATCTTCAAGGCTTTCCACAGATTTTCAATGGGATTCCAGTCTGGGCTTTGATTGGGCCACTCAAAGACTTTCACATTCTTGTTCTGAAGCCATCCCAGCATTGCTTTAGCTGTATGCTTGGCGTCATTATCCTGTTGGAATGTAAATCTTCGCCCCAGTCTAAGGTCACATGCCCTCTGAAGCAGGATCTCATTAAGGATTTACCAGTATTTTGCTCCATTCATTGTTCCCTCTATCCTTATCAGTCTCCCAGTCTCTGCTGCTGAAAAGCATCCCCTTAGCATGATGCTGCAACTAACATGCTTCACGGTAGTGATGGTTAGATGGGTGATGAGCTGTGCCTGGTTTTCTCCAGACATAGCGCTTTGCATTCAGGCCAAAGAGTAAAAATGTTGTCTCATCAGACCACAGATAATTTTTGCCTTATGGTCTCAGAGTCCTTCACATGCCTTTTTGCAAACTCCAGGCGTGCTGTCGTGCCTTTTTCTCAGGAGTGGCTTCCGTCTTGCTACTCTCGCATAAAGCCCAGATTGGTGAAGTGCTGTAAAGACTGTTGTCTTTCTAGCAGGTTCTCCCATCTCAGCCAAGGAACTCTGTAGTTCTGTCAGAGTGGTCATTGGGTTTTTGGTCACCTCCCTGACCAAGGTCCTTCTTGCCCGGTTGCTCAGTTTGGTCAGATGGCCAGCTGTAGGCAGAGTCTGGGTAGTTCCATATTTGCTTCATTTCCCAATGATGGAAACGACTGTGCTCTTGGACACTTTCAACACTCTAGAAATTGATTTATATCCTTTTCCATATATGTGCCTCATCGCAATTCTATCTCGGAGATCTGCGGACAGTGGTACAGTGGTATACTTCATGGTATAGTTTCTGCTCTGACATGCACTGTCAACTGTGGGACCTTATATAAACAGGTGTGTTTCTTTCTAAATTATGTCCAAACAATTGAATTGGCCACAGGTGGACTCCAATCAAGTTGTAAAGACATCTCAAGGATGATCAAAGGAAATTGGATGCACCTGAGCTCAATTTGGAGTGTCATAGCAAAGAGGTGTAAATACTTAAATAAACAAGATATTTCTGTATTTTATTTAATAAATTTGCTAAGATTTCTAAAAACATGTTTTCACTTTGTCAGTATGGGGGGTATTGTGTGTAGATAGGTGACAAAAACAATATTTAATCAATTTTGAATTCAGGCTGTAACATAACAAAATGTGGAATAAGTCAAGGGGTATGAATACTTTCTGAAGGCACTGTATGTACTAGAAAAAGCCAATAATCTCAAATCACAACTAATAAAAGGCTTAGGTAGAGTGAATTTGACAATCCTATAGAATATATACATTTCAAACTCTCAGGGAAAAGCTTTACAGGCACCAAACCACGTAATCAGATAATCAGAGTTTATCACATGAATGTAGCGTTGCTGCAACACAGGCATTTAGAAAAGTAACAATTGAACCAGCGCATCTATTCTGTACCTTATTCACTCTATTCTCTTACATTCTACATAACACCACTAACACTGCTGCAAAGTACAAATAAAACCAGCGAACTAAAATGATAAAAAATTCTCCTCTACAGGCCATCAGTGTCAAACAGAACACTGACAGAACAGAACACTCTCCTAGCTGCTCTCTCCAGTGATGCTCACATCAATTGCTTTGGACTGGAAGAGATACTGTCTGACAGCACCTTACACAAGTCACCCAATGCAGCAATACCATAATAAAAAACATTGTAGCAGAGATTTCAGCTTCTGTAACTAATTGGCATGAGTTTGGTATAAGAAATAATTGGCTTGTTTAGCCAGTTGAGTGATGACTGGAAAGTGCACCCTGAGAGAGTGGCTGTTCTGTTCTTTGGGGACTAATCCATGAAATCATGTTGTTCATATTTATTCTCCCAGCTCAGATAAACATAGATTTCCTTGTCTCACGTGTCAAGGCAATGAAAGAAAGGGATGATTAATGATATACTTTTCTAATTTAAGTACCATTATATGTCTACCCCTCTCCACCCCACAACCTTCACAGCAGCTCTCTCTCTCTCTCTGATGAAACCAAAAGAGACGAGCTACATTTTTATTTGTCAACTTGATCACAATGTTGTCAGAATCAATCCATTTTCAATGGCAACATATTTGTACTTGTTTGAGACAATACCAGCCAAGGCTCATCTATAATACATCCATTTCAACAAATAAATGTTCAAAATGAAGACATGCCCAATGGAATTAATTTAACACAGGCTCCGTTTTTGGTTATTATCTAGACTAGAAAACATTTGAATGATTTGACAACTCTACGGAGACTTTCTACAAGGTTTCTTCAGGTGAAAATACAAGAGACAATGAGATTGATAAATATAAGAACATGCAACATGAGCACGATTTATATGGCAAAAAATAAATCATATTGAAAATCGAGAATATTCAGAAAGTAACATTTTATAGGGGGCACAGAGACTAGATATCAATAATGCCTTAATTTCCAAACCCATAAATGTTAGAGTCAGGTTGAATAAAGCAACACAGAAGGTTTTGAAGAAGAAGAACACATTCTAGAACACAGTGTAGAACGAGAGAGAGCGGGGGGAATCTAATATCGAACTGTTTCATGTTCCATCAGACTGATCTTGGCTGGCAACATTAGAAACACACATCTAGTAATATATCTGTTGCTATGCGCAATACTGCCTTTATTGTTGGAACAGATCAAAATCATGTTGTGCCAACACTTCACATTGTTGCATAGCAACCGCAGGGCAAAATAACCTTATCACAGAGGAAACGGTGATGTTTCACTGTGCATTTGGTTCTGTGGGATAAAAACGCCAGTGACATCCCCCAGAGGAAGAAAGGAAGTGAGTAATTGTATTCTGTATGAACCACCTACAAATGTATAAAGGCTCTTATGGCACTAAATAGCCAGATGGAAAATCCAATTTGAAAGATGAATAAATAAGGAATAATGTAAAATGGCATATAATAGGTACACCTGGCAGAAGGGAGAAGAGAACCGTTATTTGGGTGAAAATAAATTGGCAGTTGATATAAAGATGTTTATTTTCCAGGTTTCTATGTACAGTAAAACTATGCAGGCTCTGTCAGTTTGTCTTTGATCATCATGTCTTGTCCCTGTGCTTCCTCTGCTGGTCTTATTAGGTTTCTTTCCTCTCTTATCTCTCTCTCTCTCTCCTCCCTCTCTCCTCTCTCCGCTCTCTCTCTCTATCGTTCCGTTCTCTGCCCCAGCTGTTTCTCATCTCCTAACGATCCATTTATCTTTCACACCTGTCCCCTATTTTGCCCTCTGATTAGAGTCCCTATTTCTCCCTCTGTGTTCCGCTTCTGTCCTTGTCGGATTCTTGTTTGATGTTTGCTGTCTTGTGTCCTTGTTCGCCCGTGTCGTGTTTTTGCCTTCTTCAGATGCTCGTGTGAGCAGTGTTCTATGTCAGCTACGGCCTGTGCCTTCCTGAAGCGACCTGCAGTCTGTGGTCGCGTCTCCAGTCGTTCCTCTCTACTGACGAGAGGATTTCAGTTTCCTGTTTTGGATTTACCTTTGATATATCCAGAAGAATCATTGTTTGTTGATTTTCTGGAAAAGACTCTGTTGCTATTACGTTCGCTTTTGGGTCCTCATTCATCAGCATCAAGAAGAATCCGACCAAGATGGACCCAGGCGACTATGGATTCTCTCAACTGAGCAACTACTGCGTCGAGTTCCAGGAGCAATGCTCGGCACGACACGAGCAGGAATTGTTTGCTGCTCGTCATGCCGTGTAGACCCTGGCCGCTCAGGTTCTCGATCTCTCTGGACAGTTTCAGAGTCTTCGTCTCGTGCCACCAGCTACTTCCTGGTCTTCGAGTCCTCGGACCTAGGTGTAATAATCAACCACCATGTTACTACTGTGTGCATTGCCCACGAGTGTGCTCTTTCTCACACCAGTGGATATAAGTAGTTGTCTTTACGTCTTCTCATGTTGTTCCAGCACCACACGTACTCAAGAGAGAGAGCTCGATCGCTTACGTATTTACTCCTTCTGGTCGGGCTCGGGAGTGGGGCACAGCTATCGTGGGAGGCAAGGGCTGAGTGTTCTAACGATTATCAGAACTTTAAAGAGGAGATGATACGGTTTTTGATCCGTCAGTTTTGGAAGGAGGCTTCCAGGCCTGCTTCCCTATAGTAAGGTGATCGATCCATAACGGATTACTCTATTGAGTTTCGCACTTTGCTTGCTGCCTGACCGTGACTGGAACGCAGCCGCGTTGCTCGCTCATTTTCTGGAGGGACTTCTCACGCTGGGTTAAGGATGAGATTCTCTCCGCGGGAGGTTCCTTCCGCGTGGACTCTTTGATTGCACCGTCCCATCCGCATAGAACGACGGAATAATTTCTGTACCCAGAGCTCGTGGAGGAGAGCTCGCGTTAAGTGCTTCCCCTCTCCGCATCTCAACCATCTCCTCCCACCGGCCAGAGACTGAGCCATGCAGCTGGGAGGTATTCGCATCTCGACTAAGGAGAGGGACGGAGAATCACCCACCGTCTTTGCCTCTATTGCGTTCTGCTGGACATTTTGTCATTCATGTCCAGTAAAGCCAGAGCTCATCAGTACAGGGAGGGCTACTGGTGAGCGCTACTACTCAAGTCTCTCCATCAAGATCCTGTACTACCTTGTCGGTCCATCTACGCTGGACCGGTTCGGCTGCTTCCTGCAGTGCCTTGATAGACTCTGGGGCTGAGGGTGTTTTTGGACGAAGCATGGGCTCGGAAACATGACACCCCTCTCAGACAGTTAGGAAGCCCACGCCCATGTTCCGCCTTAGATGTAGTCTTCTCCAGTAATCAGATGTGAGACACTACCCTTTAACCTCACAGTATCTGGTAACCACAGTGAGACCATTTCTTTTTGATTTTTCGTTCACCTTTACACCTGTTGTTTTGGGTTCATCCCTGGCTAGTATGTCATAATCTTCTATTAATTGGTCTAGTAATTCTATCCTATCCTGGAACGTTTTTGTCATGTGAAGTGTTTATGTCTGCTATCCTCCTGTGTCTTCTGTCCCCTCTACTCAGGAGGACCTGGTGATTTGACAGGAGTGCGCGGAGGAATATCATGATCTGCGCACGGTCTTCAGTCGGTCCAGAGCCAGTCTCTTCCTCCTCACCGGTCGTATGATTGTTGTATTGATCTCCTTCCGGGACCACTCCCCTCGGGGTAGACTTTACTCCCTGTCGGCTCCCGAACGTAAGGCTCTCGAGGATTATCTGTCTGTTTCTCTCGACGCCGGTACCGTGGTCTTCTTCTCTCCCCGCGGAGCGGGGTTTTCTTTGTTAAGAAGAAGGACGGTACTCTGGCCCCTGCTGGTGGATTATCGAGGCTGAATGACATAACGGTTAAGAATCGTTATCCGCTTCCCCTATGTCGTCAGCCTTCGAGATTTTGGCAGGGAGCCAGGTTCTTTACTAAGTTGGACCTTCGTAACGCTTACCATCTCGTACGCATCAGAAGAGGGGGACGAGTGGAAAAACGGCGTTTAACACTCCGTAGGGCATTTTGAATACCGGTTCTGCCGTTCGGTCTCGCTAATGCTCTCCAGCTGTCTCAGGCATTAGTAATGATGTACTGAGAGACATGCTGAACATTTTTGTTTTCGTTTACCTTACGATATCCAGTTTTTTCACCGTCACTCGAGATTCATGTTCAGCACGTTCGACGTGTACTCAAGCGCCTTTAGAGAATTGTCTCTACGTGAAGGCTGAGAAGTGCGCCTTCATGTCTCCTCTGTCACATTTCTCGGTTCTGTTATTTCGCTGAAGGCATTCAGATGGATCCCGCTAAGGTCCAGGCTGTCAGCGATTGGCCCGTTCCTAAGTCACGTGTCGAGTTGCAGCGCTTTCTCGGTTTCGCTAATTTCTATCGGCGTTTCATTCGTAATTTCGGTCAAGTGCTGCCCCTCTCACAGCTCTGACTTCTGTCAAGACTTGCTTTAAGTTGCCGGTTCCGCCCAGGGAGCTTTTGATCTCCTCAAGAAGCGTTTTACATCCGCCCCTATCCTTGTTACTCCTGACGTCACTAAACAATTCATTGTCGAGGTTGACGCTTCAGAGGTGGCGTGGAGCCATTCTGTCCCAGCGCTTCCAGTCTGACGATAAGGTCCATCCTTGCGCTTACTTTTCTCATCGCCTGTCGCCATCGGAACGCAACTATGATGTGGGTAACGCGCGAACTGCTCGCCATCCGCTTAGCCATAGGCGAATGGCGACATGGTTGGAGGGGCGACCGTCTTTTTGTCGTTGGACTGACCATAAGAACCTTGAGTACATCCGTTCTGCCAAACGACTTAATGCACGTCAAGCTCGTTGGGCGTTGTTTTCGCTCGTTTCGAGTTCGTGATTTCCTATCGCCCGGGAAATAAGAACACCAAGCCTGATGCCTTATCCCGTCTCTTTAGTTCTTCTGTGGTTTCTACCGACCCCGAGGGGATTCTCCCTGAAGGGCGTGTTGTGGGTTGACTGTCTGGGGAATTGAGAGACAGGTAAAGCAAGCACTCACTCACACTGCGTCGCCGCGCGCTTGTCCTAGTAACCTTCTGTTCGTTCCTGTCTCTACTCGTCTGGCTGTTCTTCAGTGGGCTCATTCTCAAGTTAGCTGGCCATCCCGGCGTTCGGGGTACGCTTGCTTCTATTCGCCAGCGTTTTGGTGGCCTACTTCAGGAGCGGGACACGCGCCGTTTCGTGGCTGCTTGTTCGGACTGCGCGCAGACTAAGTCAGGTAACTCTCCTCCTGCCGGTCATCTCAGACCGCTTCCCATTCCTTCTCGACCATGGTCTCACATCGCCTTAGACTTTATTACCGTCTGCCTTCGTCTGCGGGGAAGACTGTGATTCTTACGGTTATCGATAGTTCTCTAAGGCGGCACATTTTCTCCCCTCGCTAAGCTTCCTTCCGCTAAGGAGACGGCACAAATCATCATTGAGAATGTGTTCAGAATTCATGGCCTTCCGTTAGACGCCGTTTCAGACAGAGGTCCGCAATTCACGTCACAGTTTTGGAGGGAGTTCTGTCGTTTTGATTGGTGCTTCCGTCAGTCTCTCTTCCGGGTTTCATCCCAGTCTAACGGTCAAGCAGAAAGGGCCAATCAGTCGTTGGTCGCATATTACGCAGCCTTTCGTTTCGAAACCCTGCGTCTTGGGCAGAAACGCTCCCTGGGCTGAGTACGCTCACAACTCGCTTCCTTCGTCTGCTACCGGGCTATCTCCGTTTCAGAGTAGTCTTGGGTACCAGCCTCCTCTGTTCTCGTCCCAGCTCGCCGAGTCCAGCGTTCCCTCCGTCAGGCTTTTGTTCCAACGTTGTGAGCGCACCTGGAGGAGGGTCAGGTCTGCACTTTGCCGTTACAGGGCGCAGACTGTGAGAGCCGCCAATAAACGTAGGATTAAGAGTCCTAGGTATTGCTCGGGTCAGAGAGTGTGGCTTTCCACTCGTAACCTTCCCCTTACGACAGCTTCTCGTAAGTTGACTCCGCGGTTCATTGGTCCGTTCCGTGTCTCTCAGGTCGTCAATCCTGTCGCTGTGCGACTGCTTCTTCCGCGACATCTTCGTCGCGTCACCCTGTCTTCCATGTCTCTTGTGTCAAGCTTTTCTTCGCGCCCCGTTCGTCTTCCCTCCCCCCCCCCGTCCTTGTCGAGGGCGCTCCTATTTACAAGGTACGGAAGATCATGGACATGCGTTCTCGGGACGTGGTCACCAGTACTTAGTGGATTGGGAGGGTTACGGTCCTGAGGAGAGGAGTTGGGTTCCATCTCGGGACGTGCTGGACCGTTCGTTGATTGATGATTTCCTTCGTTGCCGCCAGGGTTCCTCCTCGAGTGCCAGGAGGCGCTCGGTGAGTGGGGGGGTACTGTCATGTTTTGTCTTTGATCATCATGTCTTGTCCCTGTGCTTCCCTCTGCTGGTCTTATTAGGTTCTTTCCCTCTTTCTATCTCTCTCTCTCCTCCTCCCTCTCTCCCTCTCCCGCTCTCTCTCTCTATCGTTCCGTTCCTGCTCCCAGCTGTTTCTCATTCTCCTAACGACCTCATTTACTCTTTCACACCTGTCCCCTATTTTGCCCCTGATTAGAGTCCCTATTTCTCCCTCTGTGTTCCGCTTCTGTCCTTGTCGGATTCTTGTTTGATGTTTGCTGTCCTTGTGTCCTTGTTCCGCCCTGTCGTGTTTTTGCCTTCTTCAGATGCTGCGTGTGAGCAGGTGTCTATGTCAGCTACGGCCTGTGCCTTCCTGAAGCGACCTGCAGTCTGTGGTCGCGTCTCCAGTCGTTCCTCTCTACTGACGAGAGGATTTCAGTTTCCTGTTTTGGATTTACCTTTGATATATCAGAAGAATCATTGTTTGTTTGATTCTGGAATAAAGACTCTGTTGCTATTACGTCGCTTTTGGGTCCTCATTCATCAGCATAACAGGCTCTGGTCAAAATGTGTGTGCTATATAGAGAATAGGGTGCCATTTCAGATGCACTTATATGCTCTCTCTGAGTGATTTCTTACTCCGTCACTGTAACTTTCCACCACGCTGAGGCTACTGGAGGCTCTAGTTTAGTCAAGTAGTTTTAATTAGCAGTTACAGGATTATGCAGTGTCACCTTTTGAGAACGATGTAAGACTTTACATTTAATTCAGCATTCACAGTTGTATTTAAGCACTGTGTGTGAAAGCCAGTGTATCCTTTGTATAACTGGGACTGCAGAGTGTTAACACTATGTGAATAATTAAAATCAACCAAGCATTTTGAAAAAGGCTTAACACGAAGCAAAATAAACTTTGCATTAATGCATATGCTTTTAAATAGCTTGGAGTATTGCCTATGCACTGGAAGAGTGACCCTATGTTATGAGACTACTAACAAGTATTGCAATTACGTATTAGTTAACACTGTTCTTACAGCAAAAACCCTTACACTAACCCTTACACTAACCCAACCTATATGTGTGCTTGTGTGAATTCTTGGACACACCTGTGTGCCTGTGTGTGGTCTAGACTCAAGAAGAGAGCTAGGTAGTAGAACACAAAGGTTAGATTCTTCCTCACACTAACATCTGTCCCTAGCTGTGTCCTGGCAAGCCTCTCTGGTCCTGTGGTCCTAAAGGAAACTTCCCCAGCCCTGCTCTGTCCCAGCAGCAGATGGACAGTCAGAGGGCTTAGACAGAGCCAGTGAAGCATGAATAGCATGACACACTGTACCATGTCAGCTGGTATGGGAGCAGAGAACAGAGAGCACTGTGACTACTGTAGGAGAGTGCAGTGAGGGCAGCTTTCTACTGGCAGCAGGTCTGCATGCCGCCACTGCTACTAGCTAATTCCAGATGTGCCGTTCTGCCCTTTCAGCGTTTTATCTTAAGCACCTCTTTAAAAGAACAATGGTGCTATAGTTTGTTCTTAAGAAGATGACTGCTGTTCATCAATTCAGAGAGAGAGAGAGATCATAAATAAAGGACACATGTTAGCTAATGTTTTCAAAACAAGACTGAACTTGACTGTCAGCAACAGTGGTGCCTAAATGCAAATCAGTTATCACCTCGGCTTTCAAACTGTTTTAGTGCAAACTTTTTTTAAATGCCAAGTCTAACTATAGTACCTTATATAATAGGCCTATTCGACAAATCCATGTACCAACTAGTTAATGCTGACACTGCATGACTACACAGAGAGATAAATATTTCCCTTTCAAAAGTGAAAGGGTAAGTCATTGGGGTAAAATAGTCCAGTCAAAAAACTAATCAGGAGATCATTGCAACTGTAGGGCTTCCTTGATCTAATTCTATGTAGTGGCATAGAGTTAAAAGAAGTATCATTCCAAATTGAACTGGAGGTGAAGCAAAGCAACTCATATCAAGCCTGCACTCGCTGGAATTCAAACAATGCGTCACAGCTAGTTTGAAATTGAGGAATTTAAACAATGTGTCCAATGTGACTGTAGCTGCTCATTGGAATCTACCGATCTGGGATGTGCAGTGCTTTTCTCTTCTCTGTAGCTGTCTGTAGTAGAGGTCGTCCGATTATGATTTATCAACTCCGATACCGATTATTGGAGGACCCAAAAAAGCTGGATACCGATTAATCGGACGATTTTTATATATTTGTAATAATGCAATTACAACAATACTGAAAGAAAACTTTTATTTTTAACTTAATATAATACATAAATAAAATAAATGTAGTCTCAAATAAATAATGAAACATGTTCAATTTCGTTTAAATACTGCAAAAACACAGTGTTGAAGAAGAAAGTAAAAGCGCAATATATGCCATGTAAAAAAGCTAACGTTTAGGTTCCTTGCTCAGAACATGAGAACATATGAAAGCTGGTGGTTCCTTAATAACTTCTTATGGCTGCAGGGGCAGTATTGAGTAGCTTGGATGAAAGGTGCACAGAGGTGCCCAGAGTAAACGGCCTGCTCCTCAGTCATAGTTGCTAATACATGCATATTATTATTAGTATTGGATAGAAAACACTCTGAAGTTTCTAAAACTGTTTGAATGATGTCTGTGAGTATAATAGAACTCATATGGCAGGCAAAAACCTGAGAAAGAATCCAAACGGGAAGTGGAAATTCTGAGGCTGGTCGATTTTCAACCAAGATCCCATTGAAATCACAGCGAGATATGATGAGTTTGCACTTCCTACGGCTTCCACTAGATGTCAACAGTTTGTAGAACCTTGTCTGATGCCTCTACTGTGAAGGGGGGCCGAATGAGAGGGGAATTAGTCAGGTCTGCCATGACCTGACCATTCTTTGACCATGCGCGTTCACATGAGAGGGAGCTCTGTTCCATCGCTCGTCTGAAGTCAATGTAATTCTCCGGTTGGAACGTTATTCAAGATTTATGTTAAAAACTTTCTAAAGATTGATTCAATACATCGTTTGACATGTTTCTACAGACTGTTACGGAACTTTTGGACATTTCGTCAAGTTTTAGTGAACGCGCTTCCCTGACGTTGGATTTGTTTACCAAACACGCTACAAAAATAGCTATTTGGACATAAATTATGGACATTACCGAAAAAAACTAACATTTCTTGTGGAAGTGGGAGTCCTGGGAGTGCATTCCGACGAAGATCAGCAAAGATAAGTGAAGATTTATAATGCTTTTTATGAGTTTTGTTGACTGCACAATTTGGTGGGTAACTGTATGGCTTGCTTTTTTGGCTGAATGCTGTTTTCAGATTATTGAATATTGTGTTTTGCCGTAAAGCTTTTTGAAATCTGACACAGCGGTTGCATTAAGAACAAGTGTATCTTTAATTCTATGTAAAACATGTATCTTTCATCAAAGTTTATGATGAGTATTTCTGTTATTTGACGTGGCTCTCTGCAATTTCTCAGGATATTTTGGAGGCATTTCTGAACATGGCGCCAATGTAAACGGAGGTTTTTGGATATAAATATGAACTTAATCTAACAAGACATATATGTATTGTGTAACATGAAGTCCCATGAGTGTCATCTGATGAAGATCATCAAAGGTTAGTGATTCATTCTATCTCTATTTATGCTTTTTGTGACTCCTCTCTTTGGCTGGAAAAATGGCAGAATTTTTCTGTGAGTTGGTGGTGACCTAACATAATCGTTTGTGGTGCTTTCGCTGAAAAGCCTATTTGAAATCGGACACATTGGTGGGATTAACAACAAGATTACCTTTAAAATGGTATGAGATACATGTATGTTTGAGGAATTTTAATTATGAGATTTCTGTTATTTTAATTTGGCGCCCTGCACTTTCACTGGCTGTTGTCATATCGATCCCGTTAACGGGATTGCAGCCATAACATGAGTCCTCAATATTCCCAGTTCAGAAGTTTTAGGTTGTAGTTATTATACGAATATGTAGGACTATTTCTCGCTATACCATTTGTATATCATATACTTTTGACTATTGGATGTTCTTATAGGCACTATATTATTGCCAGCCTAATCTCGGGAGTTGATAGGCTTGAAGTCATTAACAGCGCTGTGCTTCACGCATTGCGAAGAGCTGCTAGCAAACGCAGGAAAGTGCTGTTTGAATGAAAGTTTAGGAGCCTGCTGCTGCCTACCACCGCTCAGTCAGACTGCTCTATCAAATATCAAATCATAGACTTAATTATAATATAATAAACACACAGAAATACGAGCCTTAGGTCATTCATTCTTACGGCTGAGATCCCGTTAACGGGATTGACTTGACAACAGCCAGTGAAAGTGCAGGGCGCCAAATTCAAAACAACAGAAATCTCATCTTTACAATTCCTCAGACATACAAGTATTTTACACCATTTTAAAGATAAACTTGTTGTTAATCCCACCACAGTGTCCAATTTCAAAAAGACTTTACGACGAAAGCACACCAAATGATTATGTTAGGTCTGAACCTAGTCACAGAAAAACCCTGCCATTTTTCCACCCAAAGAGAGGAGTCACAAAAAGCAGAAATATAGATAAAATGAATCACTAACCCTTGATGATCTTCATCAGATGAAACTCATAGAACTTCATGTTACACAATACATGTGTTTTGTTCGATAAAGTTCATATTTATATCCAAAAATCTTAGTTTACATTGGTGCGTTATGTTCAGTAATGTTTTGCCTCAAAAACATCCGGTGATTTTGCAGAGAGCCACATCAATTTACAGAAATACTCATAATAAACATTGATAAACGATACAAGTGTTAAACATACGAATAAAGATAAACTTCTCCTTAATGCAACCGCTGTGTCAGATTTCAAAATAACTTTACGGAAAAAGCACACCATGCTATAATCTGAGTACAGCGTTCAGAGCCCAAATAAGCCACACAGATATCCGCCATGTTTTGGAGTCAACAGAAGTCAGAAATAGCATTATAAATATTCACTTACCTTTGATGATTTTCATCAGAATGCACTCCCAGGAATCCCAGTTCCACAATAAATGTTTGTTTTGTTCGATATAGTCCATAATTTATGTCCAAATACCTCAATTTTGTTTGCGCGTTCAGTCCAGTAATCCAAATTCATGATGCGCAGGTCAAAGGAAAAGTCAAACAATTCCATTACAGTTCGTAGAAACATGTCAAACGATGTATAGAATCAATCTTTAGGATGTTTTTAACATAAATCTTCAATAATGTTTCAACCGGAGAATTCCTTTGTCTTCAGAAATGCAATGGAAAGCAGGTCGCTCTCAGGTGAGCGCGCATGTTCAGCTCATGCCAGACACCTGACTCAAAGAGCTCTCCTTCCCTCATTCTTCACAGTAGAAGCATCAAACAAGGTTCTAAAGACTGTTGAGATCTAGCGGAAAACTTAGGAAGTGCAATATGACCAATATCCCACTGTATATTGTATAGGCAAACCTACAAACCTCAGATTTCTCACTTCCTGGTTGGATTTTCTCTCAGGTTTTTGCCTGCCATATGAGTTCTGTTATACTCACAGACATCATTCAAACAGTTTTAGAAACTTCAGAGTGTTTTCTATCCAAATCTACTAATAATATGCATATCTTAGCCTCTGAGCCTGAGTAGCAGGCAGTTTACTCTGGGCACCTTTTCATCCAAGCTACTCAATACTGCCACCCAGCCATAAGAAGTTATTAATATGGTCAAATCCGGAAACTATAATTTCGAAAACAAAAAGTTTATTCTTACAGTGAAATACGGAACCGTTCTGTACTTTATAGAACGGGTGGCAACCCTAAGTCTAAATATTGCTGTTATATTACACAACCTTCAATGATATGTCATAATTATGTAAAATTCTGGCAAATTAATTATGGTCTTTGTTCGGGAGAAATGGTCTTCACACAGTTCGCAATGAGCCAGGCGGCCCAAACTGCTGCATATACCATGACTATGCTTACGCTGAACGCAAGAAAAGTGACACAATTCCCCTAGTTAATACTGCCTGCTAATCTATTCATTTCTTTTAACTAAACATGCAGGTTTAAAAATATATACTTGAATATTGAATATATACTATTCCTCATAGGAACACGAGAAGACGTGATGTAAAACAGAAATAAACAAGTTGTCCAGCTTTTGTTCTGCCTGATGACTGCCCCATTTCTCTAACATGGCACAGAGGGAGGTTCTGCGTACTCAGTGTAGGTTTCAGTTCTTTTAATATTCCTATACATCTCCAGATAGAAAAACACTTTGAACTCTGCAGGAGCTCCAAACTGACGCTAATGAACAGGATACCCCAGTATTGGTCCGTAGCAGGAGAAATACAAATCAGAGCGGAAATTAAAGACAGATGCTCCCTGCTAAAACTGGAATTATAATGAATATATTAAGAGCATTTAAAGGTCCAATGCAGCCGTTTTTATCAAAATTATTTCTGGGTAACAATTAAGTACATTACTGTGATTGATGTAAATTAAAATGGTGAAAAAGAAACCAAAATTGCTTCTTAGCAAAAAAGCAATTTCTCAAGCAAGAATATATGCTAGGACTAGACGTCTGGAAGCTGTCTGAGCGGGGAGAGGAAAACTGAAGTCTAGCTGTTATTGGCAGAGAGGTTTGGAATGCTCTTATTGGTCAATTAAACTCATTTACAGCCTTGGTGATGTCACAAGGTAGGCAAACTCCACCCCACCACAACTGGCAGAAATGTATTTTCAAACAGCTCCTACACGAAAAGGCATTATCATTTCACAATTTCACAGTATTATTTCAACCTCATAGTGTGGAAATATATATAAAACACAGGGAACTCATTTTGACTGCACTGGCCTTTAACATGGAACCTGCCTTACGTAGAAATCACTAAGCTATGGATGATACTATCGTGAACAGCTAGGAGGGATACAGGTGTGAGGGGACTAAAAACATGGTCTTAACCAGGCCAGTTATTTTACTCTACAGTACCAATGTCACCTACTGGTCAATGTTTTTAGGAACACCTACTCATTTCAATCGGGTTTACTTTATTTTACTGTTTTCTACATTGTTAGAATAATGTGAATACATCAAAACAAAATGATAAGATAAACAGGAAATCGATGTAGTAATTCAAAAAGTGGTAAAAAAATCAAAAATATTTTATATTTGACATTCTTTGCCTTGAATGACAGCGATTGCACCTCTTGGCATTCTCTCAAACCAGCTTCATAGGAATGCTTTTCCAACAGTCTTGAAGGAGTTCCCACATATGCTCATCCCAAACCATCTCCCCCCCCCCCCCCCCCCCCCTTGTCACAACGCAACTGATTGGCTCAAACACATTAAAAAGGAAAAAAATTCCACAAAATAAATTTTAAAAAGGGGGGGGGGGGGGGGTATACAGAAGATAGCCCTATTTGGTAAAAGACCAAGTCCATATTATGACAAGAACAACTCAAATAAGCGAAGAGAAATGACAGTACATCATTACTTTAAGACATGAAGGTCAGTCAACACAGAAAATGTCAATAACTTTTCAAGAAGTTTCTTCAGGTGCAGTCGCAAAAACCATCAAGCGCTATGATGAAACTGGCTCTAATGAAGACCGCCACAGGAATGGAAGACCTAGAGTTACCTCTGCCTCCAGCCTCAGAAATTGAAGCCCAAATAAAGTGCAAGTCACAGACACATCTCAACATCAACTGTTCAGAGGAGACTGCATGAACCAAGCCTTCATGGTCGAATTGCTACAAAGAAACCACTACTAAAGGACACCAATAATAAGAAGAGACTTGCTTGGTCCAAGAAACATGAGCAACGGACATTAGACCGGTGGAAATCTGTCCTTTGGTCTGATGAGTCCAAATAAGATTTTTGGTTCCAACCGCCGTGTCTTTGTGAGACGTGGTGTGGGTGAACGGATGCTCTCCACATGTGTGGTTCCCACCGTAAAGTATGGAGGAGGAGGTGTTATGGTGTGGGGGTACTTTGCTGGTGACACTGTCTGTTATTTATTTAGAATTCAAGGCACACTTAACCAGCATGGCTACCACAGCATTCTGCAGCGATACGCCATCCCATCTAGTTTGGGCTTCGTGGGACTATCAGTTGTTTTTCAACTTGACAATGACCCAACACACCTCCAGGCTGTGTAAGGGCTATTTTACCAAGAAGGAGAGTGATGGAGTGCTGCATCAGATGACCTGGCATCCACATTCCCCCTGACCTGAACCAAATTGAGATGGTTTGGGATGAGCATATGTGGGAACTCCTTCAAGACTGTTGGAAAAGCATTCCTATGAAGCTGGTTGAGAGAATGCCAAGAGTGTGCAATGCTGTCATCAAGGCAAAGAATGTCAAATATAAAATATATTTTGATTTTTTTAACACTTTTTTGGTTACTATATGATTCCATATGTGTTATTTCATCATTTTGATGTATTCACTATTATTCTACAATGTAGAAAATAGTAAAAATAAAGAAAAACCCTTGAATTAGTAGGTAGTGTACACCTCCCCATTTGTCCTCAAAATCCTTAGCATATCCTACAGTAGAAAAACGCATCCGGTACAATATCGGCCAAGGTATTTACAAATGTATGCTGCATATGGCTCCTGCCACGCAGATCATGCAGGAATGTCAAATGCATGTGCTGTACCTCATCCAGTTTACTGGGTCTTCTAGCTTGGGCTATAGGCCAACCCAGGAACTTTTCTGCCATTGAAATAGTTTTTTTCCCGGGTTGCCTATATATTTTTTCAAAATCGGGATGGAAAAACACTTTCAGTGTAAACTTAAATGACTAAAACTAGATAAATAGTATCTAGAAATGGACCTACATATTTTCTTCTAATATAATCTTTGAGAACTAACAATCACTGATATAAAAAGTAGACTAAAATTCCAAAAACAATGAATTTAACAGTACAGATTTTGTTATTATGTTCGAGGAAAATAACTCTGGCAAAATGCCAAATTAACACAGCATGGCAAAATGCATTGAATTTACTGAAAAGTAGCTTTAAAACGACACCTTTTTCTCTTAGCTCTATGGCAGAAAAAGTTGAGTCGCAAGAAATTTGCTTTAAAACTGCAACATTTTCTTTCTCATGCATGGCAAAATGTGTAGAAACGCAGGAAATTAGCTTCAAAACTGCAAACATTTCTCTCAGCTACATGGAGAAGTGTGCAGAATTGCAGGAAATAGGTTTACACCGACAAGATGGGGCCTCTAAAATGTTCTATCAAATTCAGCCTCGCCAGCGGTCCAACGAGCCCCCTGCCACATCCACCACCTAAGCCCCTTTTTGATCCAGAAAAAGCACTGCAACTCATGGTCCATAAGCTTTGACATGTGTGACCTTGGACTCCAGCCACATAAACTGCAAACCATTTGCATTCATTCAATCATTCATTCATTCATTCAATCATTCCAGTTGAAGTGAAGCACTCAAACCCAGCAGAAGGACGGTTAAATGTAGATGGAATAAATTGCATGTCAGGCCATTTAATTGGGCCACAGTCGTAGACCTTTGACCTCAGAGTGAAAGAATAATGGAAAATGGAAAGGTTACACAAAAAAGATATTCACACTGACAGGGAAGGTTTGTGCTAATTCCTACATATAAAGGTTGGAAAATGTCACAGGCTACATCAAGTCTGGGATTCAAGTATTAAAACAAAGTAAAAATACATGTACTGTGTTGTGTAAAAGCAGATGCACTCACAGCCTATCAACCAAATGCACACAGCTGGGCACATTACCAACTTACATGCACTCTATGCACTAAGCCGTACACAGAGAAAGAGAGAGAAACACACACAAACAAATAATGTCAAATAAATGCTTGATTATAATGTAAAAAATGTTTCTGATCAGTCAGCCGAAAAACTAATTTCATTTTCTCATTAGAAGTCCCTGCCTTAGGCGCATTCTCGTGTCAATGTTTATTACACTGAAAACAGAAGATTTATATTATTAGCTTGTTCAAAATCAAAGCTGTGAATCACCACATTTATGAGAGAGAAAGAGGGAGAGAGCGAAAGAGAGAGAAAGAGAGAGCGAGAGAGCGATATGGAGGGGGAGTGTCACATGGGATGACGCTGGAGCGACGAAGCAGGTACGGGGAGTCAAACATTTAATAAGGAACGGACATGGAACGAGACAGGAACAGCGTCAGCAAACGAGTAATACAGACAAAAAACAATTAATGCAGCAG